>NW_026861317.1:0-100135 GCF_026571515.1 Ruditapes philippinarum
ACAGTTCGATAAAAATCTATAGACAATATTTCAGAAATTTAGAAAGCAACAATACCTTCGTCACTTTAGAGAAACATGCTGTTGTAATAACATTCACTGTTTTAGCATCTTTCCAAATATTTCTTCTGTACAGTTCAATCATCACATCCTGAAATAAAATATTGACAAAAATAATTTCATCACATGCATAGAACTTTCATACTAAACCTTTATTAAGAATTTCACATATGGTAATATTCTTTTCAAAATCTATGCTAGTGTGAAGTGTCTGTCAGCAATCTACTTGTATGACCCTGTAGACATGTGCTAAACTTAAAGTAAATACCTTAAGTGGCTATAGAGAAAGAGCATGCACACAAATCATTAACAAAGAATTTAATTTTACTTTCACAAAGATGCATATTTCAGTATTAAATGTACTTCCACATGATGCTAATGTCAACATGAGGATAGCCCCAATATTCTTTAAAAGCCTTGAAGAAAATTGTTGCCATCCTTTATCTTAACAGCTGAGCAAACAAACTGTTATATAAACTCAGTTATCTGTCTCTTGTCTGAGAGAGCAAGGTAACTATCATAGATTTAGTTAAACTTGTATAGTGAAGAACTAACTAAAACACATAAAAACGATTATCTCTATATCTTAACACTCATAATAATCATTTTCTACTGTTTTACAAAAGACTTTATTACATCCACCCAATTGTAACAAAATGAAACATGTATTCTTAATACAATGTATAGTACATATACTTTTAATTACATGACAAGAACCAAAGGAAAGAATTACATTTATATACTGATACAGAATTATTTTAAGACTACAAGATATGTCCTAGCTATAATAGTAATGAATATTTTACCAGTGACATTTTAGCAGCTACAGGGTTGTTATCTTTTAACATGGTGTACATGAAGTTCTGTAGAGTCTGCAAATAATAATGATCAATATAATATAAAGAAATACAGAGTATCTAATAACATAGTAATACAAAGTGTTCAAAAATATCAAAGAAAATGTTATCATACAACAATATTGAATAAAAATAGAAAGATGTTTTTTTTTTTGTAATTGTAAGTTCACATGAATGATTAAAATCATTAAATAAATCATGTTGTCCAATGAAATTTCTGTAAATATCACTCAGAATGTAACATTCAATTTATAAAATGAGTGGAACAGTCTTTTTATAATTTGTGCAGATTTATATTTTATCCCAATTATTTTCAAATCAACTATTGGTCAATCACCAGTATAACAGTCAGCCTTTTGAAATATATAGTCAAATCAGCTCAACTTGACAATGAAAAAATCGAGCATAATGATAATGTCACTAAAGATAAGGCAAGAAAATCATGAAATGTTGTAAATGGAAGTAACAAATACTTACTGTATTTAATTTAGCATTTTTGTGGTTTATGTTGACATTTTTAATGTCGCTGACAATGTATGTATATAATGTCTTCCTCAGCAGTTTATCCTGGCATCGGAACATCTCAAAGAAAAGTTCTAGAACACTTGTAGCTGGTACCAGGCCTTTATTTCTCAGCAGTATCAGTGCTTTACACAATGTCTGTAAATAATATATAATTTATCAAGTATCTTGAGTAATACTAATATTTCTTCAAAATGGAAGAAAAAAACCCAGTCTTATAGTTGGAGAAATAAGTTTATACTGCTTATAATATAATAACACATGCTATAATCCAGAAGTTCTTATCGTGAGTTTTAAATCAAAGTACTAAATTAAATAGTGTCTGAACAGGCTGCCGAAAATTTTAAAGCTGGCCTGAGTCTACAATGGTGGCATAGATCAGTAATTATTGTCATTAAGAATTTAAGATGTTATACCATTCTAATAGTTCTGTCTAATGTTGAAGAATGTCTCTGCAAAACATCTCTCACAGCCTGCGGGAAATCTTTCATTTCCTCTGGATAGCAATGTGCTACCTGAAATTTGATAAATACAATGTAAACCATAAATGTATACTATACAGTAACATGTTACTTTGCCACTACAAGAAGAACTTTTTATCAATTGTATAAAGATATGTTCAATTAAGAAATTTTTATCTTGAAACAAAATTTTACTATAATTATATACTTTTTACATGTAAACATTTTGAAAGTCACAGTAGTTACATCTTTGAACTTTTGAACCTATTATCTATGAGCCAAAAATAAAAGCCATATGCAATTCACACTGCAGCCTTTCCTGAAAGGGTAGTTAACTCCTGCACCAAGTCCTCCCCCTTATTACCTGCAGGGGACTGGGGCTATGGCATCAGGTTGTTTTCATCTGGTTTTAGAGAAAAATTCAAACTTGACGTGGTTAATAACTGGGCTGCGTTTTCATGGAGAGTCCTAAGCTTAAGTTTGTCTTAAGATAAAAATTGTGACAATTTTGCGTTCACAAAGAAGTCTTAAAAAAGGTCCTAATTATGACTCCTATACTTGTGACCAAAAACAGTCCTAAGTCTAGGAGTGTTTTAAAGGTATCTTAAGATTGTCCTAAGTCAAAAACCACTCCAAATCAACAACTTTTTGTTGAATTTTGTTTTGAAAACTATCTTGAAATGATAGATAAATGGTCTAACTAAGAAAATAAATCCGAAACCAAATATTTTTAATTCAGTAATTAACGCGTACAGACGTTTAAAGAGTTTTTTTTTACATGACGTCACAACGTAGCGCCAAAAATAGCGTGCAAAAACATGACGCATCTATGAATAATAATATTACTGCGCGATGTACAATCGCAGTTGCGTAGCAAGCAAGGGGTTTCGTAAGCAGTTTTTTACTATGAAATTAAATGAAACGGTTATTTTATCGTTTTTCGAGAAATATGGTATATATTTTCACTTTTAATACTTGCTATAATCAATTACATAAGTAAATCCAATCCGGGATTTTGCACGTGCGCCATTGTATTTTGTAAACTTTTTTCAGGAGAAGCGAATTGGTCATAAGTCTTAAGTTTAAGACAAAAGATAGGACAGTTACTTGAAACGGTCTTAAGTGCAAAAACTTTTTCTCCTAAAGTTGGTCATAAGTCCTAAGATTTAGGATTAACTTAAGACTCTTCATGAAACGTAGCCCTGATTCACAGTTCATAGCAAAATAGATGTATTTTACTGACCATTTATTATTCAATGAGAATAAAAAACCTGAATATATCAAAGACATTTATTATTCTTTATGGAATACAGAAAGAACAAACCTGGGCTAGGAAAATCACCAATTCATCGAGTGTCTTTGAGTATTGTGATGGCTTCAGTTGAAATATTTGTAAGTTGGACTCATAATGTCTGAACTGTTGTAGAAACTGAAATACAATAAATTTCAATTTTATTTGGTGCTGAAATTCCATATTTTCAATATACCTCTATTAGAGGTGCCGATTTACCAGTATATTGGGATACAGCATCAGGCAGAACAGAACTGTTGTACCACGATATTTCCTTTACTATCTGCCTTGTATGTATTGCTATTTATGTATTGCACAGCATGTTGTTTAATCTAGAACAGACAGGGCTTTTCACAGGTTGGGGAAGCAGCCCAGTCCTTAATTTTTGGGAAAAATGACACAGTATATTTGCAAAAGGGGAAGAAAAAACTTGATGTAAATTCAATTTTTGGGGAAAACTGCATGATTTTAAATATTGCAATATTTCTCTTTAGAGAAGCAGCCCTTTTACGGCCCCTGCTATAGAAGGGAAAAATACCACTGAGGCCAAAACATCATTTTTGGAGAGGGGGGCTCACCCTTTTTCTTGGGGAAAATATGTGTGATTTTGGCACACTTAATGGGAAGGGGTCTCAAATTCAACACAAGCTTTTAGCAAGTTCTTCAAAATAGAAAAGCAACAAGAGGGCCATAATGGCCCTGAAGTCGCTCACCCGATTATCACCGAAGCGTGCAAAGCATTGTGGGTATGAATCGGACTCTTGTCTATTTTTGGAGTATCCTGTCCGTTGTTTATACGTGGAAATACGCTGGGCGCCGCCATTTTGAAATCCTTTTGAGCTAAATATAGATATCAGAGCGCTTTTAATGAGCGTCTACATAATTCAGACTATTGCTAGCAGACGCATGCTTAGTAACACTTCCGGTGACAGAATGATGTACAAAATCAGAAAATAAACTTGCATTTCATTGATAAGAATTAAAGTAACGATTATAAATATAAAAAGTTACTTTAAGATATCCTTTTTGATAAACTAGCACATTAAAAATAACGTTAAAACAACAACTGTGATTAGAGATTAACAAAAATGACGGACGGGATTTTCCAAACACCGACGCATGCACAGAGATCCCCCTTTACGTTCAGAGATTTTCAGAATATTCCGAGCGCTACAATGATAGGATTGAACGCCACCAATTTATTTGTTTTGTTTAAGGTGCAAAATACCTTCAAGTAAGATCTGGTTTACATGTACACTAAATATGTTAGGCTAAAATCATAATTCATAAGAGCTTTCCGCGCCATAGGTAGCACCTAATTTCATATTATATCTGTGTTTATTGACCTTTTCGAAAACATAGCTAAACACCGTTTTTCGGTACGTTACCGTTTTAGCTCTGGGGAATTACACCAATGAAGTACATAACACATTTACGAGATATTTCTATTTTCCTATCATTATTTAACCGTTTAAGGTGAAAAAAATGATGTTTTTGAAAATTATAAATATCCATTTAATATCTATTGCAAATTATTCAAAAAAGTAAATTGTTTATAATGAAAATCAATAAAATTCAAACAGACGTAGTGGAATCTTCCATAATAAATAAGGTTATTTTCTGCGTTAACTTGTGTATTTATTTTATTTTTTGTATGGAATTATTTATACAATGATATTTAATTATTTTCTTATAAAGAAATAACTGTTTTATTTCAATTTAATTTAAAAAAAGGCCGAAAACATTGAGTTTGCTATAATTACACTCCATTAGGTAAATTCCCCAGAGCTATGTACAGAAAGTACCGGAAAACGGCGTTTAGCTAGGTTTTCGAATTCGTGAATAGTATAGAGGAGTATATTTGTGTTATTTTTTAATTATATGTTTATTTTCTTCAATTATTTATAAATGTCAAGCTCCTTTGAAGCTACATAGCTGCCAGTTAGAGACTGTGAATCAGGCGTTTCCCTCTTGCATGTACTGATTGTCTGAAGTTTCAGTTCCTTGCGAAAGTGACTAAACTGCTCGACACCATGACATGGCTGAACTTAGTCCAATATATTAGACGTTACAGGCTTGTTATAGTTTTTGTCGGTCAAGCCTGACGTCTAATAGTTATTGCTCAAAAACGCATAGCATCATAAAAAATTCCAAAAATGTCTATTGTCTTGCCTTTCAAGCTTTATTCAAAAGCTTATCATATTTTCTTTCAATTCCATGCTCAATCATACACAAAAACTTTCAAACGATGTACTTATCAATTGAAAATAAAATATAAACATCAATCTATTTTTGTCTATCAGCCATACTGGTTGAGCAAGGTGCTTTACAGATTAATTCCAAATTTTTGAACGGAAAATATATTCGAACACACTGACGGTGCATGGGCAATTATTTCGTTAAAAAAATATTCCGTTAGATTGTTCTGACTCAGTTAAACGCTTGCATTTGAATTAGCCAATCAGATTTCGCGCACTTTACGGCAGCCATTTGTTTATCGGCTGTAAAAGGAATTGAAATACATGAGAGGATTTACTCATGATTTTTCGGATGTGACAGTTTAATTATTGGAAGTGGCTAGCCGTACGGGCCCGTACGGCTAGCCAAAAGTTCTAGCCGTACGTGAGTCACGTACGACTAGCCAGGACACACTGTATTGGCTAGCCGTACGGCACTTTTCAAAAATATATGGAAGGCGAAAGTGCATATGTTAATTATGACTTAAAGCGAGAATTTTAGACAAGAATGTTTACTTTTTAGAGATTAATCGACGCGTTGGCTACAGTAAAGAATGTACTTCGTCATCTCAAGACGTCGAGAAAAAATAGCGTTTGGTTGCAGTTAAATAACATCAATTGAAGTAGTTTACAAAATTTTGATGATAATCCTTTTTTTTGTTCCATTAAGTTTAATTTTTAAATTGAAAAAAAAAAAACACCAAAAATAATTGTTGTTGGGCTCTGATAATTGCGTCAATTACCGTCGGTATAGAAGTTTGTCCATCGTCCATCATTAAGGAAAGTTTGCATTATTAAATTATTTTTCTTTTTCACTGTTTTTTTTTAATATTCTTTTTTTATTTACATGTATTTATTTATTCCCCTCCGATCATTATTTATTCGATCCATGTGCTAAACAGATTTAACAATTCATCTTTCATACAAATCATAAGCATGAACATTAAGGACGTTAATTTTATTAAGCTAGATTATACAACGCTTACTCGTATTCATTTTTTTTTTTTTTTGCAAAATTGCGGAGCATCTTTATTGAAGTGAACAAACTAGGAAAAATGCGGAGATTTGATTAAAATCGTCGTTTAAAGACACAAAATAAAATATGCATTTCGACTTCCATATACTTTTGAAAAGTGCCGTACGGCTAGCCAATACAGTTTGTCCAGGCTAGTCGTACGTGACTCACGTACGGCTAGAACTTTTGGCTAGCCGTACGGACCCGTACGGCTAGCCACTTCCTTAATTATTTTGACAAAAGGTATTTATTTTTCAGTTTTGTTCATAAATAGGTCAAAAATTATGTAAATACACGCTGTCTTCATTGTTTCTTGTTCCGCCCGATTTTCAGGCGGAACATGCTATGGGTTTTTGAGCAATTTCGATATGACGTTGCTTTGCCCAGAAGCAAAAATATCTCAAAGCGACGTCATATTTATAGGACTAGGCTGAACTGTACTCTGGAAAATTCAGTGTGGCTTACTGCCATGATCCGAGGTGAAAACTACCAACACCAGCACCACCATTTTAAGCTTCTTGTTCTTCTGTTTACAGTATTTAAAGTTAACAAAAAATTTCTATAATTCAATTTGAAAAAAAAACTTAAATAATAAAATTTATAGAGGAGAATATTGTTAGTGAAACAATATACCTCATCTTTGTATGATCCAGGATCCCGCTTTATCAGATTTTGTAGCTGTGGTAAGTTATTTGGAAGTTTATTTCTATTTCTATCACTCATTTTTTATTATTAAATTTTGCCAAACAGAAAACACGTGAAATTGTTTTGCCGGAAGTAAATATTTCAGCTAGAGCTATCATTATTTTATGGAAGTGGCTAGCCGTACGGGCCCGTACGGCTAGCCAAAAGTTCTAGCCGTACGTGAGTCACGTACGACTAGCCAGGACACACTGTATTGGCTAGCCGTACGGCACTTTTCAAAAATATATGGAAGGCGAAAGTGCATATGTTAATTATGACTTTAAGCGAGGATTTTAGTCAAGAATGTTTACTTTTTAGAGATTAATCGACGTGTTGGCTACAGTAAAGAATGTACGTACTTTGTCATCACAAGACGTCGAGAAAAAATAGCGTTTGGTTGCAGTTAAATAACATCAATTGAAATAGTTTACAAAATTTTGATAATAATCATTTTTTGTTTCATTAAGTTTAATTTTTAAATTGAAAAAAAAAAAAAAAAACCACCGAAAATAATTGTTGTCGGGCTCTGATAATTGCGTCAAATACCGACGGTATAGAAGTTTGTTCATCGTCCATCATTAAGGAAAGTTTGCATTATTAAATTATTTTTCCTTTTCACCGTTTTTTTAATGTTCTTTTCATTTATTTATTTATTCATTCCCCTCCGATCATTATTTATTCGATCCATGTGCTTAATTAACAATAATGATTTAATAATTCATCTTTCATACAAATCATAAGCATGAAAATTAAGGACGTTATAACATGCAACTTTGACACTTAATTTTATTAAGATAGATTATACAACGCTTACTCGTATTCATTTTTTTTTTGCAAAATTGCGGAGCATCTTTATTAAAGTGAACACACTAGGACAAATGCAGAGATTTGATTAAAATCGTCGTTTAAAGACACAAAATAACATATGCATTTTCGACTTCCATATAATTTTGAAAAGTGCCGTACGGCTAGCCAATACAGTGTGTCCAGGCTAGTCGTACGTGACTCACGTACGGCTAGAACTTTTGGCTAGCCGTACGGGCCCGTACGGCTAGCCACTTCCTTATTGGATTATATACTAAACTGTTCGTACGTAAGAAAATTGATATTTTTTGTGGACAAACCCAATAAAAATTAATTAAGAAATAAAATTTAACCGTCAATAAATATTTTTATAACGTGATAATGTGCCTGTCTCACATAATATCCACTTAAAATGTGATATGACATTCGAAACTTATGCCTCAACAAATTTACTAAAACAAAATGGCTGCGCCCATATTTCCAAAATTGATCCCTTCAGCGACTGACCGACTTTGGTTTGCTGTTGACAAATTTTGTGACGATGAGAATGAATTATCTGAGCTAGAGGATGAGTATCAGTCTTGGGTATGAAATAAATTGTAAATTGCTTCCTATTCGTTAGCTGTTACGAAATACTTTACAAAACAATCAAATCGGCCCAAGTCAAATCGACCCAAAAAGGTCAAATCTTGCATTTTCAATCTGAACAGTGAACACCTTAAAAACTCCTTAAGAAAAGATGTGATTGTTCTGTTATTGGAATACTGACAGCTTTAGAGCCATTCAGGTGCAATCTTTTCATTGTTTATATAATATGAAATTAGGCAATGCCTATGAACGGGGAAGTCGTTAAAAAATTCCTTTCATTCTTTCTGTTTTGAAAATTGTCATTCGGTATTACATGCACCGCTTCCGTTTTCACTCGGAACACTCGACGTTTATTATTGATCCGAAAAGTTGAGATTTGTTCCGTTATCGGAATACCCCGCCTTTTATCATTGAGTTACATTGTAAATGGCGGCGCCCGACTTGAAATGACACTGAAAATTTCATTGATAGGTAAATAATTCTATATATTTTTTAATTGTTTTTTATTTGATTTTCTTTTAAATATACATGTGTAGTCTATAGCCGGGCAAGCCAAAGCCCGGACCCGCTTTGCGGGCCCGGTCTTTGACTTCCCCGTATTAATATGAAATTAGGCAAAGCCTATGATCGGGGAAGTCGTTGAAAATTCCTTTCATTCTTTCCGTTTAAAAGTTGTCATTCGGTATTGCATGCACCGCTTCCGTTTTCACTCGGAACACTCGACGATTATCATTTATCCGAAAAGTTGAGATTTGTTCCGTTATCGGAATACCCCGCCTATTATCATTGAGTTACATTGTAAATGGCGGCGCCCGACTAGAACTGACACTGAAAATTTCATTGATAGGTATAGGATTCTATATATTTTTTAAATTGTTTTTTATCTGATGTTCTTTTAAATATACACGTGTAGTCTATAGCCGGGCAAGCCAAAGCCCGGACCCGCTTCGCGGGCCCGGTCTTTGACTTCCCCGTATTAATGTTTTCCTTTTAAATATACACGTGTAGTCAATAGCCAGTCAAGCCAAAGCCAATACAAGATATTGCTGCACTGAACAGCTGTGGGGTAGGGAGCAGATCAGCTGCAGGGGGTACATGTAGGTGGTGTCAGCGTAAAGTTTCTTGCACAAGGAAACTCACCATTATCTGATAAATTTCATACAATTTTTTTTGACTTACCAGAAATATTGTGTTGCTGGATTGACAATTTTGAGGTTGGATCGACTTGGGGCCAGGATGATTGTAATTCTTCATTTGCAGATTTATTGACCCTATACAAAATCAGCCAATTTATATAACCAAGGTGTTTAAAATTTATGTAGGGATAGAGCATAGTACTCCTATTCCTAATCCAGAAGTCTTTTGTTCAAATCTCTATAGAAGAGAGATTCTCTTGACTACACATAATGGTGCTGCCGTGCAATAAATTGACATTACTTAATTTTAATTTGTTAAAAAGCAAAACAGAGATGTGTCAGAAGTTTTATAATTTTCGCTTTTTCCTTTCTGCAACATAATTTCCCCCTCTCCATGGACCTTGCCACCATCCCCCTTTAAGTGTAAAAAAAAACTGACTTTAGCAGTGAGGAAAATTTAATCAAGATACTTTACTGTTATTTTCCAGGTGGATAGTATTTCAAAGAAAGATGAACACACAGTGCCCATTGGAAAAACAGCCTCAGAGGCAAGTACATCACTACATGTCAATGTTTTAATATAAAATCAATTATAGATTATAAATTTACGTTTTATATGAATTAAACAAATCACAAGGTAAGCTTCATTACAGAGTGAATGGAAAAATAATATCAATACATAGAAAATACTGTATATTAGACTAACTCTGGTATTAAGAATATTTGGGGTTTTACCAGCTAATAAATTTTTTACAAATTAAATTGGTAGAAATAAACTTAAATTACAGTTATAGCTTCGAAAATAACCAAAACAGGTTGACTAATCTTATAATTGTGACGGATAGTGCACTGTGAAGCTAAAACAGTAAAAGTTGGTTTGTACCTACTGATTAGCTAGGAAAGACCCAAATTTGGTGAGTTCCAGATAATGTCTATTTGGCATTGTGATATATAAGCATGTATAGATGTCACTTTAAAGATCCTGTATGTTGTAATTAAGGATGTAACAAGTGTGTTTTTGAGTTTATTTATACTCGTTACCGGTTGCCCATATTGGTGAGTCCTCCAGAAGAGTATTAGTCATTTTATTATTTGGAGGATCAGTAGTGTAAGCTACAGATACAGAAAAATGCCCCAAATCCAGAAGCTTCTCCTTGTTCTTTAACATGCCAAGTGTTTAAGCACTCATACACGGGACCTTGATTTAAAGTCTCATCCAAAAGACTGAATAGTAATTTTAGTTGGCTAGCCCGGGAATCGAACTCACAATGTCAAGATGTCTTGGGCTGTAACCGATTGAGCTGTGTATCAACTATTCACTGGAATTTTATATATGTATATAATTATTCTTCTAAAACAATTTCCAAACATCCAAAAATGTTAAATGTGTACTACAAATGTTTATTTGCATTATTAAAGTAGTCATTAAAATCTGTGCATTTATTTCTTATTGAAAAATTTTGCTTAGACTTTATCGGAAATAGATTTCTGATTACCTTCCTTTATTAACATGAAATGTAAATTCGGTAATATCTTTACAAATAATGCTTTTTGAACTTACCATATTGATAAATCTTCATTTTCATGAGCATCAGATTTATGATATAAAACCATAAAGAAAATGAGTTACAGGATCTGTAATGTGAATTAAAAGAAGATCAACTTTAAAAAGATACTCACAGGAAAGTGAAAACTTCACTCAGTTTAAACATATTTAATCTAGCTTAATATTATTGCACGTTTAGAGCTTATACAAATCACTCTCCATTTTGCTTCCAGGAACTAATCAGTACCGCTACCATGTGATGAGACCATCTCATGACCCTATTATATCTTAAACCTGTGATCCATGGGTTGAGAGGCAGACACGATAACCACTTTGCCACTTGTCCTTTAAACCCCCCTTCGTTTTTATATGCCAGTATTCACTAAAATAGTGTAATCATATGTGATAATGGTGATCAAAACATAAGGTTTTAGTAAAAATATTTTTGCAAGTAAATAACTTGTATTGTTTTTTCATTCAGCATTTTGACGAGGAAGAAGATGAAGATGATGATGATGGTGAAGATGACGATGACGAGAGTGATACGAATGATGATGAACTTGATACAGACATGATTGATGACAGGGATTCACCAGAGGAGGTTGGTATATTTACTGGGTTTTATGTCTCCGAGGAGGTTGGTATATTTACTGGTTTATATGTCATGGAGGAGGTTGGTATATTTACTGGGTTATATGTCACGGAGGAGGTTGGTATATTTACTGGGTTATATGTCATGGAGGAGGTTGGTATATTTACTGGGTTATATGTCATGGAGGAGGTTGGTATATTTACTGGGTTATATGTCACAGAGGAGGTTGGTATATTTACTGGGTTTTATGTCACTGAGGAGGTTGGTATATTTCCTGGGTTTTATGTCAAAGAGGAGGTTGGTATATTTACTTGGGTTATATGTCACAGTGGAGGTTGGTATATTTACTGGGTTTTATGTCAAAGAGGAGGTTGGTATATTTACTTTGGTTATATGTCACAGAGGAGGTTGGTATATTTACTGGGTTTTATGTCACCGAGGAGGTTGGTATATTTACTGGTTTATATGTCATGGAGGAGGTTGGTATATTTACTGGGTTATATGTCACGGAGGAGGTTGGTATATTTACTGGGTTATATGTCACGGAGGTTGGTATATTTACTGGGTTATATGTCACGGAGGAGGTTGGTATATTTACTGGGTTATATGTCACAGAGGAGGTTGGTATATTTACTGGGTTTTATGTCACTGAGGAGGTTGGTATATTTACTGGGTTTTATGTCAAAGAGGAGGTTGGTATATTTACTTTGGTTATATGTCACAGAGGAGGTTGGTATATTTACTGGGTTTTATGTCAAAGAGGAGGTTGGTATATTTACTTTGGTTATATGTCACAGAGGAGGTTGGTATATTTACTGGGTTTTATGTCACTGAGGAGGTTGGTATATTTACTGGGTTTTATGTCAAAGAGGAGGTTGGTATATTTACTGGGTTATATGTCACAGAGGAGGTTGGTATATTTACTTGGGTTATATGTCACTGAGGAGGTTGGTATATTTACTTGGGTTATATGTCACAGTGGAGGTTGGTATATTTACTTGTGTTTTATGTCACAGAGGAGGTTGGTATATTTACTGGAAGGTTGGTATACAAGCTAATATCAAATTTCGTCCGAATTAAGGTTCTGATTTTATTCAAATATGAATACCTTATTTAGCTGCAAAGTTTTATCTCATCTAGTAAGCATATGAATTTGAAAGCTAGTTTTACAAAGTGCAACATAAACTCGTCTATTTCACATCTTTCATTATTGTCAGAAGGTCAATGTTGACCATTGTTTGTCTTTGCAGTAACGATAACGTTTTTTACATTTTTAATAAAATAATAAGATCTAAACAACAAAGTAAAACAAACAACACAACTTTATATAAACTTTAGTTTAAGTCTTAAATGGGTTTTTTATAGATGTATATATTTTCTCTACAAAAGACCTTTTTTTCCTCTTCAACCGTAAACAAAACAGGAAATTGAGTAAAACAATGTCAGTATGTTTTGCACACACGTAAGAATATCATGTTTAGCTCACCTGAGCATATGCTCAGGGTGAGCTATTAGGATCACTCTTCGTCCGTCGTCTGTCGTCCGTCGTCCGTCGTACGTTGTCCGTTCACACTTTTCAAACGACTTCTCCTCTGAAACCCTAAGGCAGATCATAATGAAACTTCACAGGGATGTTCCTTGTGTGAAGCCTTAACAAAGTTGTTCAAAGAATTCCATTCCATGCAGGACTCTGGTTGCCATGGCAACCAAAAGAAAAAACTTTAAACATCTTCTTCTAGAAAACCCAAAGAGCTAGAGCTTAGATATTTGGCATGAAACATCTTCTAGTGAGTGTCTACCAAGATTGTTCAAATAAAAGCCCTGGGGTCAAAATTGGCCCCGCCCCAGGGGGTCATTGATTTTCCCTTTATGCATATAGTAAAAACTTAAAAAATCTTCTTCTAAAAAACCCAAAGAGCTAGAGCTTAGATATTTGGCATGAAACATGTTCTAATGGACGTCTACCAACTTTATTCAAATAAAAGCCCTGGGGTCAAAATTGGCCCCGCCCCAGGGGGTCATTGATTTTCCCTATATGCATATAGTAAAAACTTAAAAACATCTTCTTCTAAAAAACCCAAAGAGCTAGAGCTTAGATATTAAGCATGAAACATCTTCTAATAAGTGTCTACCAAGATTGTTCAAATAAAAGCCCTGGGGTCAAAATTGGCCCCGCCCCAGGGGGTCATTGATTTTCCCTATATGCATATAGTAAAAACTTTAAAAAATCTTCTATTAAAGAACCCAAAGAGCTAGACCTAAGATATTAAGCATGAAACATCTTCTAATTAGTGTCTACCAAGATTGTCCAAATAAAAGCCCTGGGGTCAAAATTGGCTCCGCCCTAGGGGGTCATTGATTTTCCCTATATGCATATAGTAAAAACTTTATTAAATCTTCTTCTAAAAAACAAAGAGAGCTAGAGCTTAGATATTTGGCGTTAAACATTTTCTTATGGATGTCTACCAAGTTTGTTCAAATAAAAGCCCTGGGGTCAAAATTGGCCCAGCCCCAAGGGGTTATTGATTTTGCCTATATGCATATAGTAAAAACTTTAAAAAATCTTCTCTTAAAGAACCCAAAGAGCTAGAGCTAAGATATTAAGCATGAAACATCTTCTTATCAGTGTCTACCAAGATTGTTCAAATAAATGCCCTGGGGTCAAAATTGGCCCCGCCCCAGGGGGTCATTGATTTTCCCTATATGCATATAGTAAAAACTTAAAAAAAATTCTTTTAAAGAACCCAAAGAGCTAGAGCTAAGATATTTAGCATGAAACATGTTCTAATGGGTGTCTACCAAATTTGTTCAAATAAAAGCCCTGGGGTCAAAATTGGCCCCGTCCCAGGGGTCATTGATTTTCCCTATATACATAGAGTAAAAAGTTAAAAATCTTCTATTAAAGAACCCAAAGAGCTAGAGCTAAGATATTTAGCATGAAACATGTTCTAATGGATGTTTACCAAGTTTGTTCAAATAAAAGCCCTTGGGTCAAAATTGGCCCGCCCTAGGGGGTCATTGATTTTCCCTCTATTGCATATAGTAATTAAATACTTAAAAATCTTCTTTTAAAGAACCCAAAGAGCTCGAGCTAAGATATTTAGCATGAAACATGTTCTAATGGGTGTCTACCAAGTTTGTTCAAATAAAAGCCCTTGGGTTAAAGTTGGCCATGCCAGGGGGGGGGGGGGGGGGGAAGTCATTTTTATTCATTATTTGTGTATAGTAAAAACTTAACATCATGAAATATCTTCTAATGGGTGTCTTCCAAGTTTGTTCAAATAAAGCCCTTTCGTTTAAACTTGCCGGGCCCTGGGGGCCTATGTTCAGGTGAGCAACCCCAGGGCCATCATGGCCCTCTTGTTTATTGTTCTATTTTAATGAACAGAGTAAGTTTTATCAATTTGAATGCAAAAATAAACTTTTTCCATGTTGCTGTATTGCAGAACTAGAAATCAATCTGTGTTACACCAAGGACATGCTTGTTACTGCAAGGACTTATGAATGTTACTTAAAGGACTTATTACTGTAAATTCACGTTTATTTTGTATCATTGAACTAACAATTAAATGTTAACAACATACAGAAATAAAATAAGCTTTGAATTATTCTTAAATAGATCTTTAATTTGAATAACAAAAGTAAAGGAAGAACTCTTTTAAAGTTACAGGACAGACATATTTGTTACTGAAGTGACAAAAAATACAAACATGATAAGGTGTTATCATTTATTTACAAACAAAAATCATTTGAATTCAAGCACCATTACTACTATTTGTATAAAATATAAACATTTCACAATTGTACAGACATGAATTTAAAACCGGGAAAAGTTACAAGTCTTTAAGGTAACCAAGCAATGTTGTGAGTTTGCATAATTCAGTCTAAACTCGTCCCAGTCAATTTTATAAACAAGATCATAGAGAATACCATCAGAAGTTTTGAAGATTGATATTACATGCTATATTTTTAATCAGGAGTTTTCTAAGTTAAATAATTAAAATTTAATGCAAAAGTTCTTGGCCTTTTAGAATGCATAATTTTAATCCTGAATGAGTGTAAACAATTTCCAGAGATTCTTTCTTGTGACAAAGTCATTCATTTACCTTACAAATTGTCAGTGGCCCTTCTGTGCCTGAAATAACCTGGGGTATTTTTCAACAATTCAAACTTTAAATTTGCCAACTGACCTTAAGAGTTTTGGTGCAAAATTTTAAGCAAACAAAAGAAAATAGTAACTTACTGTGTTCACAAATTACGATAATGTCAGGAATTTTAAGAGAGGTCAAAATAGGACTTAGAATGTAAACAAACAGTCATGTTCTAATTTTCAAGGGACGACTTTTAATAAATAATTTTAGTAGTTTTGAAGACAACATTTTTCTTTTGTAAAAATGCCTTAAAGGCTTGCTTGTGAATGATACAAGTTAGGTTTGATTTCTATTTTGCAAAGTAAACTGTAATTCTATGCAAAAAATAAGTCTCTGTAGAGATAGTACTTTCCTTCTTTATACTTGTACTGCCTTATTACTTTTATTTCTAAAATCGCTACAGTTTGTGAAATGACATGCATTTCAATTAACACAATATGTATATTGTCCTTACAGTAACTTAATGTTGAAGATTCTAAAGGGTGCAAGATTATTCAGATTTTCCTCAATTTTAACAAAAGCAATGTACTGTAAAAGCAAAAAATAACCCAATTGAATATATATGTATATACCGAAACAAAAAAGAAACTTTCTCCAAGTTTGAATGTAGATATGTTAGTACAGTACTTTGAGTTTGAATTAAAAAGTCCTTTCAATAACACAGGTTGTCCTTCAAATAACAAAATAACATAAAGCAGAAGTTTTAAATGGCATAAATTAAATGTCTAATTATAAAATAAATATATGAATAATAAATAGATTATGCCAACAAGAAAATGTATATCGTATCTTTATCCATAATTATATGTTATAGAAAAATTGTGTTGTATTTTGTACTTTCAGTAACAGATATTGTACTTGCAGTAACATTATTGTAAGGACAGTTACTGCAAGGACTTATTCAGGTTATTTTACAGCATGTTTACACAGATAAGATAAGGGAGACAATTTTGATCATTTAATTCATGACTGAAACATATTTGCTAATAGCAGCATTACAAAAGGGAATCTTTCTCATAAATTAAATAATTAGTATCTCGTTACTTAAAGGACACTGTTCGATATCATGGTTAGAACCTTTAATCAATGTCTTCCAATTTTCTAAATCCTATTTAAAATTTCTATATGGTTCGTTGCTGTAGCCATGTATTTCACCTATCATCTTCTTTTGAAGAGCACACTGCAACAATTTACTTAAACTAAAATAATCTACTTATAGTACTATTACTTGAAGGACATTTTTGTCAAAAAAGTTGGGGACAAAATCATAACTGAATTTTGCAAATTGAAATACTTAACTTGAGGTTTTTACTGTATAAATATATTTTATAAAAAGTTATAGTTTGCGTTAGTTATTAAAAATATGTATTTTAGTACTACGATTTTACATGATAAATAGCTGAAATTGGGATTTTGACTTTAGGACGAAGAAAAATCAGTTTTAATTTAGGATTATGATACTACCAGAAAAAAATATGTTTAATATCTTATCCTGTGAATGTCTTAGTTTACAATATTCTATGTCCTTACAAGCATGCACATTTATTTTTTTATAAAATGATCATGCATTTTGTGAAAAATTGAAAAGGACAAGATTACAGGCGAAATCTGATATTGGCTCATATATGTACTGGGTTTTATGTCACAAAGGAGGTTGGTATATTTATTGGGTTTTATGTCACAGTGAAACTGTTGTCATATGGCTGGCGTCTTTTCAGGATTGGTAAGGGCTAATCAATGAGTAATTAAAAAAAATGCTTGTAGATTGAACCATGGAATTTCTGTAAACTAGCTAAATAGTGTTCTCATACAATGTAATTTAATGTTGTTTAGTAGTCAGGCTCATAGTGGTCAGTTCATAGGGTCAATGAAAACTTAAATCTTAAATGACTTTTAAAGGCAAGTGCCTGTTAAATCTTTGGTACTTTATTATTATTTTAACTCACATCAAATTTGTATGCATTTAAATGTGTTCATGCTGAAGTAACTTCTAGAGATTATTGAAGATTTTAGAAACATTAATTACGTCTGAAAACTTCTGGATGTTGCATGAAAACAATTCCAGAATTTTCAGATTTCATTGAATTATGTAAAGGTCATTATACATAATTCTGATGATCATGATAATCTGGTTATTGTATATTGTATAAGTTTAATACTATCTAATATTGTAATCTATTATCTTCCCATCACTCATACACCTAGAACATTCAGTGGTTGTTAAACGATAAAACTAGCAACATGTGTCTGTGTTATATATATATAACAAGTGCACGCACTGTGTACATATTAATAAATAGACTCAAAATACAACACTGGTGAAACAATCTCAACTGTTGTTTGACTCGTCTCATCAAAATTTTGTTAAAAGGAAGATTCAGTTGATGTTTTTTCAACAAATTACTTAGTCTATTACATTTTTATCTCTTTCTAAAAAAGCACCAGTCTGGAAACAGTTAATAAATAACTATCGCTTTGCACTTCAACTATTCAAGGGGTTAGATCCCTATTAATCAAGGAGTTTGCAAATACAGAGGGGTACATTGGAGGTTGATAAACTTTGTGAAAAAGGACCAGGTGGCTTACTATGGGAAGATTTTGTCTATAATAGGGCTACAGGAATTAACAAGGAACAGCTTTTAATCAATCAAAGTATTAACATGTATTAAACTAGAATCAGGAAAACAAGATGTTGTTTTTCACATCAGTAATATTTTCTGATTTCAGGTTGACATGGAAGCTAACGGAATGGCACTGACTTGAAGATATGAGAATGATATCATCTGATTTAGCACATTATAATACAAAAAGTGACCTATGTAGGGAGAATTGTTGTGAAATAGTTTTATATTTAAGTCACAGGCTTTACAAACTGTGTTTAAGTGACTCACACTAAAGCAAAATTTTTCTACATTAAAACCAAGGGAAAGAAGAAACTTATTTTTTATGTACAAGTGCAGTATTCATGTGTGTACAAACATTAATTCAAAATGAAATTGATGTTTTATACATTAAGTACTTATCTAGAGATAAATTTTTGACACCAATAACTTATACATGAAATAAGAAACGGATTAAGGATAGAATGTGCTATAAAATGAGTGATCTCTCAAAGATTTAGAGGTATTACTAACACATGAAGCTTAAAAACTGAAACAAAGTGAGCAGTATGACTGTGAAAGTGGTTCTTTAAAGAATCTAAATTACTTTGTTGATATTCCATGCATCTGAAAATTTTGCTAAATTCAAATTTGTGTTTTTTTGTAATTTTGCATGAAAATGTATATATCTGAATCTTATTTATACTTTAAAAGTGAATAAAAGTTATTCAATCTTTTCAAAATTATTGTCTTATATAGAATTGTATGTACATTTACACAGGGCTGTTATCACAGGGGCTTGTTGTATTTTTAGCTCGACTTTTCTATGAAAAGGGGAGCTATCCTACTCGCCCCGGCGTCGGCGTCGGCGTCGGCGTTAGCGTTAGCGTTAGCGTTGGCGTCACACCTTGGTTAAGTTTTTCGTACCACCCCACTTTATTTCAGAAGTATTACAAGTATGGCTTTGAAACTTACAATACTTGTTCACCATCATAACCTCCATCTACAGACAAGAGTACATAACTCTGTCAAGGTTTTTGACAGAATTATGGCCCTTTTTTGACTTAGAAAGTGTATTGAGCTTGGTTAAGTTTTTTGTACCACCTCACTTTATTTCAAAACCATTGGAGGTATTGCTTTGAAACTGACCATACTTGTTTACCATCACGACCTTCATCAACAGACAAGAGGACATAACTCTGTCAAGGTTTTTGACAGAATTATGCCCCTTTTTGACTTAGAAAATACATTGAATATGGGTAAAAATCCACTTATTGCCTTAACCCTTTGAGATATTGCTTTGAAACTTTTTAATGCTATTTCACATCATTACCCCCATCTGTACGCAAGAGAAGGTAACTCTGTCAAGGATTTGTTTTAAAAATTAAGGCCTTTTATCGACTTAGAATCTTGGTTAAGTTTTTTGTACCACCTCACTTTATTTCAAAACCATTGGAGGTATTGCTTTGAAACTGACCATACTTGTTTACCATCACGACCTTCATCAACAGACAAGAGGACATAACTCTGTCAAGGTTTTTGACAGAATTATGCCCTTTTTGACTTAGAAAATACATTGAATATGGGTAAAAATCCACTTATTGCCTTAACCCTTTGAGATATTGCTTTGAAACTTTTAATGCTATTTCACATCATTACCCCCATCTGTACGCAAGAGAAGGTAACTCTGTCAAGGATTTGTTTTAAAAATTAAGGCCTTTTATCGACTTAGAATCTTGGTTAAGTTTTTTTGTACCACCTCACTTTATTTCAAAACCATTGGAGGTATTGCTTTGAAACTGACCATACTTGTTTACCATCACGACCTTCATCAACAGACAAGAGGACATAACTCTGTCAAGGTTTTTGACAGAATTATGCCCCTTTTTGACTTAGAAAATACATTGAATATGGGTAAAATCCACTTATTGCCTTAACCCTTTGAGATATTGCTTTGAAACTTTTAATGCTATTTCACATCATTACCCCCATCTGTACGCAAGAGAAGGTAACTCTGTCAAGGATTTGTTTTAAAAATTAAGGCCTTTTATCGACTTAGAATCTTGGTTAAGTTTTTAGTACCAGTCCACTTTTTGACTGAACTGTTTGAGATATTAATTTGAAAGTTGGAATACTTGTTTACAATCATGATTCCCAAACATGTCCAGGAGAAGGTAATTCTGTCAAAGATTTTATTTGAATTATGGCCCTTAACTGTCAATGTTTTGTATTATAGGCAAGCACTAAAAAAGTCGAGCGCGCTGTCTTACGGACAGCTCTTGTTATTCTATTCATAGCCTGACCTTGAGGTTATAAAACATTTTTCAGTTCAGTTTCAAATCTCAGGATTTTTATTGGTCAATGTAAATTTTGAACTTCCAGTTCTAACCATTATAAGTCTCCAGGACAATAAAAAACTTTCTTATTCCCCCACAAATCACTGTAATCAATAAAATTAGACAAATGCCTGGCAATCAAAATTGCCTCAAAAAATGTTTTGCAGTGCTGAGGACTCAAAACCTTAGCTATACTGAACTGTATCTATTTACAGTAGTCCTTTCATGTTTGTATATTTTGTTATGATCTAATTAGCGAGGGGAAAACTTATGGTCATATCATCTGTTTCTTGGTGATTTATCAACAAAGGCAGATTAGTTAGCCTCTTCGCAGTACAAATGATGGTTGACATGCTGGGTTATGCAGAGAATAAACTATTCAGTATATATTATATTGATATTACATAACAAGAACAAGAGCTGTCAGTAGGACAGTGTGCTCGATTATCCTTAGTGCTTCATAGTAATACTAAAACCTGGATATCTGTAGAATTTGCAAGTTCAAAAAGTACCATAATTCTCTTAAAATCCATATCAGAGTTATGGGCTGTAGACAGTGACCTCTTATTATGCTCTCAAATAAGAGTGTGAAGATTTAACCCATTATCTTCAGTAGTTTTCAAGTAAATTTGAACTTGACATGCATGCAAAAAAGTTAACAAAAGTGTGACGCCAACTCCTGAGTGAATACAATAGCTCTCCGTATTCTTGAAGTCCTGCTAAAAATGATTACATCGGTATCTTCATTTACTCACCTCTTTAAGTTGACCTCATTATAATGCACACTCCAAGAGCAGTATCTCCAGATAAAATGCTTAAATCTTAAATTTATTTCTGATGAAAACTTGAGAAACAAACATAAACTGAGAGTATATGTATGTAATATTTATTGTAATATTCTATAGGAATTCTACAACAGATAATTGTTAGCAAATTGTAGTACATGTATTTCAAAACATATAGAAAGAAAGACACATTTTCAAAATGTCAAAACTTTTGTAAATCAAAATAAGAGAGACCTTTTAAAAAAGTAACAACAACAAAAGAATATATCACCAAATAGTATATGAAATTTTCATTGTATTAATTTGTTAGATTTTCATATTTATCACATAAAAATAATGAGTATTGTAAAATAGAAAATGTTTAATATTCTAACAAAAATGAAAGAAATATTTTTTTAAAGGAATAATTATTATAATATTATGAACAGAAATGATGGATTTATGGATCTATAGCACTATGAGAAGATTTATGACAATTCTAGCTTCTAATATAATTCCTCTGACAATTAAGTGGCAAATACCTGTATCATTAATAAGATATACTTGCCTGTATAGAAAAAAGTAAATACAAAATTAATTGTTAACATTATTCACAAGAATTTTAATACTTTACCACCAGTGCCATGGGACATACACGCACTTTTTTCCCGACAAAATGACATGTTTACAATAACACCATCACTTCTATAAAACTCCCAACATCTAATATCTACAAATATACTTGTTTTTTTACTCTCAATCAAAAACCTGATTAAGCCAAAGACAAAAAGACCCCCCCCCCCAAACAAAACAACAAAACCATAAAAAAAACACAACAACATTGTTCAACCTGGAATAAATAATTTTTGTAGGACAAAAAATAGTGGTTATGAATATTTATATAAAAAGAATGTACTAGGACAAAATGTCCACTTTGTAAAATTTAAGGTGTGGGGTTTTGTCCACTCTATATAAAATTTTGAGGTGTGGGGTTTTGACGTGTTGGGTTATGTCCGTCTTCCATATAAAAAAATGTGAAATTACTTATTTATATAAAATAAAATCTGGTATAAACATTTTATCAAGTCAGTATAAAAAGGAAAATAAATATGGTTAGAAAATCTTGATATAAAGTAAATAAGTTAATCTAAATTTAAACTACATGTATAATATTGTATCAACTGAACAATTCTAAAAAAAAAATGGATAAATATTGTGGACAGTGCAAACGGATAATTAACACAATAGCATGATAATATAAACATCCCATATCCATCCTATTACACAAGAAGACATGACAAAAAAAAATGCATGTCATCATAAATGTCCACACATGTTACATAACAAAATAATTTTAAAGACTTGTATTTTTACTGAACAGTAGTCATGAGAGATTATTCATTGACCAGAGGTTTACTAATAATGAATTGCCAGCATTAATTTAGAAAATACAGGAATGTACACAGCAGTTACCCTGATTGACCCTAAAACAACTAATTTGATTGAACAGAACAGTCTTTTTCCTTATAAATACATCGCCATGCAAATAGATAAACAAAATATATGACATTGTATATATCATTGGTCATGATAACATAAAATACAATATGATAGTAAATCAGGTTAGAGAAAATAAATTTGCTTACAAAGAGAATGATATGTTATAAGAGAATATTTTTTCAAAAATAACAGTACTAGAAATTCTACTGGCAACCTAACAGGATATTGAATAACATATTTTATCCCATGAGTCTGTTATCATCCCACTGATACAATATCTTGTCTGACTTGTACCAAACACACAGAATAAGCTTTCATGAAAAAAAATCAAGTCTACAAAAGAATACACAGAAATATTTAATACAATTATTTTGCCAATAAAAAATACTTTTCTCCAAAATTTAGCTGTGTTACTGTCACAAAAATTTGTAAGTATTAAACTACATGTATTATAATGACAAAATTAGCTAAAGTAATTGTATAACATGCATTGATATAATTTGTTGTCTTGCCTGGATAACTAACCAGTAAATACCAATTTCTCTAAAAGTGAAAGACTACTAATCCCACATGTTTTCTGAATCAACAATAAGAGACAAATGACCATTAGCCTCCATGTTCCGGGTCAATTGTCACAGAGAAATTTTGCTCATGTGAGGATCACACCAGCGCCCCATGGATTACTAATCAGATGCCTTACCTATTGAGCTAAGTGGCAACCACCCATAGGGAACTCACAAAAAATAAGTTAAAATTTAAAATACGATAAACAAGATCAACAAGGAAACAACAAGGTGCCGTTCAACGAAAGCAACCCAAAATGACCCAGCAACAAGAACCAGTGACAAGGAGCCCTGGAGGACCCCAAACAAAAACAGGACAGGGCTTCTTTATCCCTAATATTATTATGTTTTCATAGCCTATGTTTTTATAGTTACATAATCTGTATATGATTATATACATGTACATCATTTTAGTGCCATGAAATAAAACCATGTTACTTGTATCAATAGATTGAAAATAGAATTATAACCAGTTTTTCTAGTACATTATAAATACAAATATTTGTCATACAATATTATAAAACACATTACATAAATGTATAAACTATATAACAAAAGATGAATTTGAACAACCTGTCATGTTTCTTATAATGACATTAAATATACAGAAAAACAATTCTTACCATATAACCTTCAATATTAGTGATGCCATAATTATAATGCTTTTAGTACAACATTGTTTAAGTACTATAAAATAATGATTTAAACATATATCAGATACAGAATTATTAGATTATGACATGTACTATAATATTATGTATATATGTAATGTATACGAAAGTGATTTACATGTATTGATGAAATAATCTATAGATCTATATGCAATCACTGGCTTACCCATAGAGGAAAATATAGCTTTAAAAGTGTTCACCAGTGAAATATAAATTAATCTTTTACTTGTCACAAACAAATATTCTATGGATTCGATGCTTTGTTCTATTGGTTTTTATTGATTAAATTAAATACTGATATTTGCCCCATGATTTAATGTGCTCTATTTTATGACACCATCAAATCATGACATACATTTTACATATAATGAAGTGTATTTCTGCTGACATTTTCATTCATTTATGATACATGTATATACTTTTCATCTGCATTTAAATACAGTTCTGCTACAGTTTAATTATCAAAATATAATTCAAATCATTATTTAAGTAATTTATTGAAAATCGTGTGATGAAGTAAAATACATTACAATCTGTCCCGTCTCCAAGATCAAAGTGACCTTCAACTTCACATTCTTCTGATGGATTCATAAGACATTCATAAGACATCACTTTACTGTCATTTTAGTGCCAGAATGAGTTAATTAAGAGCCGTGCCATGACAAAACCAACATAATTGGTTTGTGACCAGCATGGATCCAGACCAGCCTGTACATCCCAAAGTCTGATCAGGATCCATGCTGTTCGCTTACCAACCCTATTACAAGTAGAGAAACTGATAGCGAACAGCATGGATCCTGAACAGACTGCGCAGGCTGGTCTGGATCCATGCTGGTCGCAAACGCACTATGTTGGTTTTGTTGTTGACCCGGCTCAATTTTATAAATAAAACAATTGCAGCAACCCCTGTTTGTTATTACACCATCCAGAAACAGTCAATATAAAATCAGCTGACTTTGTCCATTTCAGTGAAGAATAAACTTATCTGTTTCTGGTCTTATTTATCAACATATGATAGCTATAAATTATGGCAAAATTGGTGAGATGTTCCAAACTTGTAGATGCTGATGGCCGACATGTCACATTAATGCAGACGTAAACACATGATACCATCTCGTCCATCTCTCAGATAAACATGCCATCCTGCTTGAGACTGACCTTCACCTTGAACTTCATTCTCTGTGTTACCATAGAGATATACAGGAAAGAATGACCTTGGACCATGACTCAGGCACAATAACACACCATGAAGGAGGCCGTCGAAATCATAGTAAAACACATGCTCCCGATAATACTCATCTGCTTCATCATTATGCTGAGTTAACGAAATCAGCATACCAACTATAAATAGAGAACACATGATAGCTGATATCTGCTGTAAATAATCCTTTGAAAATTAAAATTCAAGACAACATTTTATATAAAATATAATTGTCTTCATTAGCCCTTAAACAGTTAGAACAAAAAGTAATTAGTCTCTACTTAAGAGAAAGGTCAGCACTAAAGGTAACAATCTAAAATGTTGGCTGGCCAACCTCAAATTCTCACCTTGATATAACCTAAAATTGATAATGAACTGTTCCGAAATGGAAATTGGAAAAGTCCATTTAAGAAATTCAGCAGGTTAAGGGTTTTTATTTTACATTTTTTGTAGAAATTTATTTTACTTGATCTTTTTCTGATGCACTATCTATCTTTTTGAGCCTTAAGTACTAATTTATAGATTTTAATTTTCTGAGGTCAATAAATAATAAAACTTTCATCATTTTGGGTCCAATACTAATGCAGTATACAACTCCATTGGTTTTGTACCTATTTCTAAGAAGTTTTTAAATGTAAGAATTTTTTTTATCTATAATTCAAATTTTCTAAATGGATTTAATTCTCAACTTACCCTGTTTGCCAACCAAGCAAGCTTCCTTTGGTAGACCTGGTAAAACTACACAAAATATCATTTCTAGGTGAACTGTGTCTTCATGTTGATTAGTCATTTCTAGAACAAACACTTTATTTTGTACACCAAGTACTACACGATACACAGGCCTTTGATCGTCCATGAATGCTTTTTCTGTAAGGATCTCAATATTTTCAAAATCCCCTTTCATAGCATTATTATCCTTGGTAAATTCAAAATGCTTCTCACTGAAAAAGTTATAAAACATGATGTTGTATTTTTATTTGTCTACTCTATCTAATATAACATAAAGGATATAATACTAGGGCTGTTTGAAGAGTTTGTAGAAAAGGCAAACAAATTAAAATAATCATATAATAATCAAGTAGTCATATCAATGGGATATTTCAATATTTTGCAATAGTATGTATTTGCTACATATTTCTAAATCAATATACACGAACAAACAAATATTTGCAAAACACCTATATTCTTGGTAAGAAAATCATTGGTTCATAGTAAGCACATTGATTTCATTATGATAGCTACTCCTATTAAACGTGGTGTAGCCAAGTGGTTAACACGTTGGACTAGTAATCTAAGGATTGCTGACCACGTGGGTTCAAACCCTATCAGGGGCAATCCATTGTTTCCTTCAGCAAGAAACTATACATTCATCGCTTAGTACTGGTTGGTTCCAGGAACAGATTCGAGAGTGTTTCAATAAGCTATAGCTTCCAACACAATCAAACTAAAATAAATTTGTATAACTTTAAACAGATGAAGAATCCGGGGCAACAGTGTATCGGATAAGACACACAGCAGACTACTGAAAGTAACACAACCAAATGAGCCAAATCATGACAAAAAACCAAACATAATGCGTTTGCGACCACATGGATCCAGACCAGCCGCGCACCGCACAGTCTGATCAAGATCCATGCTGTTCACTATCAGTTTCTCTACAAGGTTAGAAAGCGAACAGCATAGATCCTGATCAGACTGCGCGGATGCGGCAGGCTGGTCTGGATCCATGCTGGCCGCAAACGCATTATGTTACTTTTGTCATGACGCGGCTCAAATCTCCTAGAATGTGTTACATCAGTTCTTAAAAAACACAAAATGTTGTCCTGTAAGGAAAATTAGTGACATTCTTGGTTTGAAATTGACTTTGGTACAATTGAAATACATGAAACTAGATAGTTAATTTAGTGAAGATAATACCCAGCAGACATTTTCACAAAAAATCTTACGACAATTTTTTGTCGTAAGAGAAATCTTACGATAAATTTCCTTTTCACAAAAAATCTTAAGAAAATCTTAAGTGAAAAATCTGTCGTAACTTTACGATAGGTCTTCCCCGTTCGTAAGTGTATTTTTTTCTCTCTTAAGGGTAAAATATCATGTAGCTCTTACCTAAACTGAATAAAAAAAAAACGTTGGAGGACAAATAAATATTAAGCATAACATTGAGGTATAATTATTTTTTAACATAAACATTTGTGATGTCATGACTTGATGACGTCACGATGGAGAGGGTTATGAATAGTTTAAATGTGAACTTTACTGTAGTTTTCATTGAAAAACTTGTAATTTGTACAATTGGTGAGTTCGATTTCATTGCCGCATGTACTAGTATACCTTTTTATTTATTTAATAACATAGTAGACCTTCTTTCTGAATCTTTTAAATATATATAATTATCTTCAATCAAGATATAAATTATATCAGTTTGAATCCTTTTTTTGTTCTTATTGAAATTTGATTGTGTACAATAGATATTTCAAGCTCTTGATTACTTGATTTTAAAACCGGAATCAAATATAGAGCATGCACATCACTATCAAATGAACGTTGCTTAGGGGATGTTTTTGTCGTAAGATTTATCGTAAGTGAAATTTTTATCTTAAGATAAAATTTTAACTTACGAGTGGCTTTGTGAAAATGACTTAAGATTTAACTTACGATTATCGTAAGTGAAAAACTTAAGATAAATCGTAAGATTTTTTGTGAAAATGTCTGCTGATACTTAAGAAGACATGGGAAAAACATGGTCATTTCTCTATGTAAATGAGTATGGGATCCACTCTTATAAGTCTAATGTATGTACTGTGAGGTCAAAAAGTTCCCGGACTAGGTTGATATCTCAAAAAGTTGATATCTTCTTTTTCCATGAAACTTTGCATATTAACAATAGTTGTCGGTCTGCATTATTTAATTCATTGATTTGTTCTTACTAAAGTGTTAACTAATATATTTGAAGAATATTCATGTTTAAAACATCGATTAAAACTCAAAGCATGAGGCACTTTGAAAATCATTAATTTCAGTTTCATATTTTCTTGAAAAAGTTTAAATCATTTCATAATTTTAAGTCAAATCATTATAAAATTATGATCTTCTTGAAGTTTTATTTTGTTATGATTTCATTACATACATGTATAACATTTAGCTTGATTTCTGCTTTTTTTTGTTTTCTCTTTATCCCCAAGACCAAAGGCAGGCTAAGTTTAAAATATTAGAAATTCCATTATAAAAACAGTTTTGTAAGTTAAATTTTAATCTCTGTAAAAAAAATAAAAATGAAACCAAGACCAAAAATAATGAAAATTTGCTAAAAAATACATGTACATGTATATAAATTCTGTGGTGAAAACTGAAAAGTTTGATACAGTACGGAAATAAAGAATGAAAGAATGAGGATGAAAAGTTGACTTAAATATGAGGATCATGATGACCTGACACTGAACTTCCAAATATTACTCATCACCACCACACAGTTACAACATTGTCTTTTAATGATTACAATGTAT
Organism: Ruditapes philippinarum; assembly: GCF_026571515.1. Taxonomy (NCBI): domain Eukaryota; kingdom Metazoa; phylum Mollusca; class Bivalvia; order Venerida; family Veneridae; genus Ruditapes; species Ruditapes philippinarum. Next base: position 29,083 of record NW_026861317.1, read on the forward strand.
TTGAAATGTAAGACTGAATGCTAAATGTAAGTGTTCACACAATTTTTGAGTGATAATATCTAAACCCTTGAAACAATTAAAATTACAGGAGTTCATGTTACAGGTATTAATTTTTTGGAAGAATAAACAAAATCCTTATGGAAATAAAATCATGAAGAGGAAAGAAAATTCAATATTTTCCCTTTGAATTGACACCCCCTTATTTTGGTATGATCGGGAAGCTAATTATGTAAAGGTAATGATTTCAATCTCATCATCTTAATGTAGAAACAACTATGCGCAAAAAATATTCTTTCAGTTGGATGAACTATAAATGAGTCGTGTTGAAATGATGTTTTTTTAATCACACCAGTCCTATCTTCTGACAAAAGAACAGTGATGAAATAAGAGCTCAGAGAGATTATTAATGAATTATGCATGAATGTGAGTATATTTTAACTAAGGTTTTATCAAGGATGCATAAAACAAACTTGGGCAAAGGTAGAAAGCAAACATGTATCTTTTATATTATATTTTTCTACATGGTTTCGAAGCTTGACATTTAGACTTCAATGTGACATGTTTTTAAAAGCTTCTATACCTTTATTATATTATCAATAATTTTTAGCTTGGGACAAAACTTTATACTGTTGAAAATACACACCATGTTTACTGTATTCAGTAAAGAGAGAATGTGAAAATAATGCATGAATTGTGAAACAGTAAAGCAGAACAGTGCAATTTTAAGGTAGAAACATGCACCTTGAATAGTAAGCATATTTGAAACTGCGCCATGACAAAACCAACATAATGGGTTAAAAAAATGCGACCAGCATGGATCCAGACCAGCTTGCGCATCCGCGCAGTCTGATCAGGTTCCATGCTGTTAGTTTACCAACCCTTTTACAAGTAGAGAACCTGATAGCAAACAGCATGGATCCTGACCAGCCTGCGCATTCGCACACTCTTATCAGGATCCATGCTGGTCTCAAGCCCATTATGTTGGTTTAGTTGTGACACGGCTCATTTATAGTTCATCAAACTGAAATAATATTATTTGCGCAAAGTTGGTGAGATACTATAATTTAACAGTATTTCCAGGGAAGTGTTTGTTTTTAAAGATCATTCAGAAGAATGACAACCTGGCTAGCATGTTGAAGTCAACTTTAGTGATATGCATTAATACAGTGTAACATCGGAAAACCAAACACCTGTGGGAGTATAGTCAGAGACTTCGGATTTTGAAAGGTTCCTGAATTCAGAGTTTCAGAAATAAACATGAAATTGGACTAATTATAAATTGTCTCTCTCTCTTGCAGGATGTCTGACATACCCAACCATACAAGGAGTTTTTCACTGCAACTATCTAAAGTGCTAGATGACATTGGTGTAAGTGATGCCACAGTTAGAAAAAGGAGAGAAATTATGTTGGCAAATGAAACTATTAAAATAATACAGCAAAAAATGCTAGGGAAGGAAGTAACAATATATAGTTTTGGGAGCCAGACAGAAGGCACCACAGCAATAGGGCTTAATTCGGATACAGACACCCTTGTTTCTGACAACCGTTTTAATATAATACAAGATCTTGCAGAGTGGCGTGTAGGATATAAAAATGTATTGATGGTGCATGACCCTAATACACCACCAGGGTATTGTCTTCTACAAGAGACATATGACAATTATCCTAGCCCAGTTGTTCATATACAAACTGGAAGAGACCTTTTAAGGAATGACTGGTTTGTAGATAGAATGCCTGCGGGTACTGTAAGACATGGACCATCATTGTCTACACGCGGTTTACAAGGATTAAATGATGATGACATTGTGCATGCATATTATTGTAAATCTTGGCCAAAGGAGGCAAGACAGTGGATAAATACAACAAGACCTGGATATTGGCCTCCTGAAGAATTAAAGAGGCAAGCTATGAATGATGGATGTTTTGTTGTACCCGTTGGTTTGCATGGTACTGAAAATGAGGATTTTCAATGGAGAATATCGACATCATTAACAGAACGCAGACTTATGTTCAGCTTAAACATAGTTCAAATCAGGTGTTATGTTTTAATGAAAATGATTCTAAAATCTTACCAGACCCTTGTGTCTGAAGATGCTTTATCAAGTTTCATTTGTAAAACAGTACTCCTTCATTGCATTGAAAGAGAAGGAGAAAATCTCTGGCAAGATGATAACTTACTAAACTGTTTGAATATTTGCTTAAAATTTCTGCATGACTGTGTTTTGTTAGAGCATTGCCCACACTTTATTATACGGGAAAACAACCTTATGGCAAGACGTATTCCACCAGACATCAAACCACAAATTCTTACCACAATACAATATATTTTAGATAGTGATGGTAATGCTTTAAATGAAATACAAATTGACCAGCTTGGTATGAGATTAAGTTTGATACAGTTTGAAAATGCTCACCACACTAATATATCTGAAGTAGATCTACCAGCGCCTACAATGACCCAATCAGTATCAGAACACCTGCTTTATAATTTCATGCTAGGTTTGAGTGCACGCATTAAGGGAATCATCTCTACTTTGACAGATTACAAAACTGAAACTGTTGTTCAAACTTTATCACAATATATTGACAAGCTTGTAAGCAATTATCCTGAAGGTGATGACACTGCAAAGACAGCCTGTACTGTCCTATCATCCTTCTTATACATGTCACATGGATCAGTTCTTGCTTCTCGGTGTATTTCTAGGAATGAACCAATTACAGAAAACATTCTTCTTATACTGGAACAAGGTTCAATGACTGATTTCTCATGTAGCTTAAAACAAGCATCAGTGTTTTACTGTAAAGGAGACATCCCTCAGACTAAAAGCATACTTGATCAAACAGATCAACAATATAGCATTGAACATTTGCAGTCCGTTTGTGGTTGTTACCAGAGTCCAGATAGAGAAAGGCGAAAGCATGAATTTCAGGAAGTTTGTCATGAAGGTGATATAAAACATGTATTAAAGCACACTGCTTTTTGTGTCAGGTTCCTGCCATGTGAAGTAAACTGTGTCCCGGAGGAGCTAAAACATGAGTATTTTCGCACAGCATCGGGCATGCATCATTCCAGAGAGCAGCATGACGATTGGATGGACTGGGCTGTAGTAGACTCTATCCCCTATTTTTATTTCTTACAATACAAAGTCTTTTCCCATCAAGGTAACAGAGAAAGGAAATTGATGGCTGTTAACAAGCTTAGACAAGCCATAGCCACTGAGCCAAACCTTGGACACAAAGAAACAGCCCTAAATTTACTTGCACAATGTTTGGAGCAGGAATACGCATTGGATGATGCTTTACATTGCTACAATGCCTCCATTAACCATCGTACAAATCACAATGCTGCATATTCTCTCATATCAAACATCGCATATTAAGACTCTAGAATAAATTATTAATCTTACTTAGACTGTAAGTCTGGTTAACTCATAGGTAGAAAATAAAAATTTGTAAGAACTAAAGAAAACATATATTTAATCATATGTACAGTATCAACATGAAAAGCAGCTTATCATATGATCTAAAACAAATAATTTTGAAATGATATGACAGGAAGAAAAATTAGTTGTTTTGAATGAGCCACATCCAAGTTTTATTTTTCCCCCTTAAAGACATCAAATAAAATGAGCAGGAAATAAGTATGTTTTCACTATGAATACATGTATCAAATATCGAAAGAGGTCGGTAAATGATTGAATCATAAGGTAATAGGTAACAGTGATTATTGTAACCACATTTTTATTATTTATGAGAATCTGTTACAGACTGGTCAGTTCAACAAGAAGAAATCACTCAGAACTAGATGTTACTTAACATAATTATCCAGTGCAATACAGGGCGTGTGATTATCAAGGGAGATAACAAAAGTTACATTTTGAGATAATAAGAATTAATCCATCTCATTGTGCTTGTTTGTATAATAGTTAATGCTGTAAACCATTTAATTACAATCATCTATGTATAGGATAGATCATGAGTACCAGTTGGATGTGAGATTTATCAACGAGCGAAGCGTGTTGATAAATCTCACATCCAACTGGTACGAGCTATCTATCTGACTTAGACCACAGGTAGTTTTCTCTGTTTAAGGTGAAGATTAAACATGCGTAAACATTTTTTTCTCCCACAATTACATACGGATATCCAAATATTTCTTTTTCAATCTATTTGGCCTTATTGTAAGCAAAAGAAATGCACGAGAAAATAGCATAATTTATGTTCTTGCATAAGTTACTGAATACACACTTATGAATGATAGATTTCACATTCCATTTATAATTTTTATCACAAAGGTGCAGTCAGAAGAAAATTGGGAAGAATTTAACATTTCTGAATGTGATTACATTATAATTTCGCAACTTGAGTGATTTTGTTGTTATTCCTGTTGACTCCTCATTTAAATGATTTAATGACATAACACAGTACACAGCGCTTGAATAACAAGTCGAGAAGCAAGACTGCTTACCCACAAATACTCTTAGACAGAAATCATGGGCGGTGGCTGCTTATCAAGAGTGGGCTCGTTAGAGAAACGGCAGGTAACTTTTATTTAACGTTTTCTTAATGCTTAAAGAACCCTAGGGTTTAGGATATTTATTGGTTGTCCGGCTGAAGTTGAAAATATTTTACTTGACATATAGATTCGTTTATTTATTGTATGCTTTATATACACCTGCATTGACTTTTTTACCTGATTCATAAAAAAATATTACAAACGTCCCTCTGAAGCCTTAAAGCATAGCATTTCCTTAGCGTTGCAACCGCAGCCCAGTCACCGTTCGAAACTCCACCCCCTTGCCCACCAGTGGAATCCCCTATTCCCAAACCAGTAAATGAATGTACATCTACAGTGTCTGCTATTAAGAGTGAGCCGGGCATAATTCAGGATGCGATTATTGAAATCACAGTGCTTGAAAATATTAGCACAAAAGCGGTCGTAAAAATAGATTGATAAACGCATTTTACTTCATTATTGCTAGTTTTTTCTTATTTTAAAATACAGTAACTATTCTTGTAAAATGATGAAATGTCAAAATAAATTGGTCAAAGGACTATGGCTATCTGTTTGTTTTAAGAAGGGAGTTACACTATTTACTTTACAATATACATAGAATTTTTTCTCGCATAAAGCGTGCACATAACGGGGTTTTCCTTTCAGTTGAATACAAACATGATAGTTATATCAAACACTTTATTGTGATGTGTGGGATATATCAAATACTTTTAAACCTCTCTGATTGGCCGAGAGAAAACAGCTGTGGTCTAAGGAATAAATCTAACCACTTGTACTTATTTTTGGTTATTAATGTATTTACTCACAAAGAAGAAGATATCAAATTGCAACCTGATAAAGACTTGTGAAAGTGAAAACATTAGTATACATCAATAAAAAAAATCTTAAAACTTAAAGATATAACTATGCTTATCTTTGAGTAAACTTTTACTTTTATTGCAGAAATTAGAGATGGCAACGAATACCAAAATCAATACTCGAGTACTCGGTCATTTTTCCGATCGAGTACTCGGTTACTCGGCTGATTTCCAATGATATTTAAAGTTTTATCACACAATATCAACACCGTCTGCATGCTACTTTCGTTTTCAATTTTAATTCATAGAATTTGTAACTATAAATAGGACTGCAAGAAATATATATATAAATATAAACATAAGAAATGTCAATGACAGCATTTATTATATACCTACAAATTTTCTCCCTAAAATACAGAATGAACTTGAAGAGCAAATACGCTTCAACGGATAGAAAAGTCCGTATTATGTTAGTGACAAATACGGTACCACATATGGCAGTGCCGGACTATTTTTGACGTTGGTTCCGATCTTAGCTGTGTATAAACGTAGCATTTGGAAACGAAAACCAAAATTATAAAAGGCGTGGCCGGTTTTGCAAAAACTACGTATTCACCCGTCGGTCATAAATTTATTTCTTGACAGCTACATTTAATTTTCTTATAGAAGTGTAGTATAATGAAAATCATTTATAATTCAAACGAAAAGGTATATATAATAAAAGGAAAATTATGTTGTAGTAGCTTTCTGTGCCTATGCATTTTTCTACTCGCAATGCAGGAAAATTGATATCAATTTTTCCAACTCTGCTCGTAGCAAAATACAAAGCTACAACATAATATTCCGTATATTTTACAGTGTAGCAATACCACTTGTTTTTCGGCTACAAACTGTCTAATATTTAAAGGTGATTAAATGTCATAAGAGGCCGAATGACGTAAACGACACAGGACTGTGTTCAATCCCATACGCGTGTCAAACTGCTGATCGCCTCGTTAAATTTAATATATCATTTTCACACCTCTGCAAGGATGTTTTGATTGCATTTAACAAGTATTTATACAGATACGTGTACATTTCCGAATTTCTGAACTAATCTTTCTAAGTCGCAAAAAAGTAGAAGATAAATATTTTTTCCGAGTAATCGAATATCAATTTTGTTAACCGATATTCGGACGTTCGATCTAGTACTCGGTTAACCGGTTACTCGTTGCCATCCCTAGCAGAAATTTATTGAAAACTAGTAAATTCTTCCTGAATATGTGTAATTTGAAGAAGTGAATGTATACTATGTTTTGCAAGCTGCATTCCCTATAACTTGTCAAATGGTCTAATTTCTTATCTTTTTCTGTGATTACCTGTAGTGTGTAGAGTTTTAAACATATTCATATTGGCAAAAGCCATGGTTTTCTTGGTGGTTTTTTTTTTTGCCGATTGTTTACGAATGTGTACTTTATAGATTTAAACAAAATTCAGAGGAAATTGTTCTTTTCTTTTTATAACAGTATCTATCTATCAATATTAAATGTAAAATATATATTAAGTTAAAAGAATGAGAACAATGGTCAACATGGTGACAATCACTGAACACAGCAGCTGGCATATCCCAGCCACACCAGCAACACACCTAGATGGACACCAATACAAAAATTTGGAACAGGGACTTCAAGAGCAGAGAAAGGAGGAACCCTATTGTGTTTATTCTACCAAGTTAAAACGACTCCACTGACACGATGAGCCTGGAAACAATGTTTCGAGATTGATGTTCCATTTCATGAAAAGGTAGAACAATGACTTGTGTGCAAAATTTCAGATCATCAGATTACTCTGTTTTTTTTTCAAAATAATCATTTATTGTGAAAAATGACTGAAAATTGAAAAGCTTTGCATTTACTCAAATCGGGCTTAGAATAACGCAAAAATAAGATTAACAATATTTTTCGTATATTTCTTATCTATCTTTTGCATATTGTTATATGTTAAGTGCCCCATCTGATTTATGTTAGGAATTCATATTTCATGTTTTAAGCTTTTAAACCACAGTGGAGTTCCTTCAAAGTAGTTTGTTTTATCAGTTTTACCACATACAGGCAACAGAACTTTGTAACATAGCAATATCCATATGTACTTATATCTCTTCCAGTCCTAAATCAGTACATGTATTAGAAAATGCTCTAAATTTGATGCAGCCCATTAGTATATTCTAATGTATTTCAGTACAATGGTATTAATGCTAGTTAAGTTTAATATATATATTGCTTTAGCTTGTGATGAAAGCAGAAACTTATCTAAACCACCCTGAGACTAACCAGTACTGGTGTCACATGACATCCTTTTATGCCATAAACCTATGATTCCTAGGTTAAGAAGAGGGCATCTACACAAGGGCACAACTCGCCTGCCTTGATTCTAATATTGAATAGCAACCAATAAATTTAGTCTAAATGCAAACAGCATCTCAACATCGATGCTTGCATTTCAAAAGGTAAGACGGGACAGCACAAAAATTCTAAATTTTAAACTTTGCAAAATTAATGGTGTAAGAAATTAAATAACATGATAGTTTATATGTAATTTGCTGTTAATGTTACATCAAAGTATATTTATAAACTGAAATAAGCCGCATCACGACAAAACCAACATAGTGCGTTTGCGACCAGCATGGATCCAGACCAGCCTGCTCATCTGATCAGGATCTATGGTGTTCACTATCAGTTTCTTTACTTATAGAGTTGGTAAGCAAACAGTATGGATCCTAATCAGACTGTGCGAATGCGCAGGCTGGTCTAGATCCATGATGGTCGCAAACGCACTATGTTGGTTTTGTCATGACGCGGCTCAAATACATGCTCTTAACTATTCATCTTGTTCTTACAAATTTTGATAAGCCAGAACGCCACAATCTCTCATACAAATTATTAATTAATCAGTACATACAAAGTTTATCTAATTAAATACTCACCATCCCTCTTTCACTGTTACTGGAACATACTCCAATGTGTTAGGATTGATAAATGCTAGCCCATAATGAAGGTTTGCCATTAAAAGTTTGCCTGTAGAATTGATACTCTTCCCAATATAGGTCAACTGTTTTACATAGGGATTATGACCCAAGCCATCAGACAGTTCATCATATACAGATCCTATGGTCCAGCAGATTTTGTCTTCAATATCTCTGATATCTTCCTCTAGACCAATTATTGTACACCAAATACTGTAAGTTTAACAAAGGGAAATGATATATAGCAAAAGATTACTGTATGTGTATTTGAATTCGCGGAAGAATATTTTCACAGTGTATTTTGGAGGTCTCTACAAACATTCGCGCTATTAACAAAAGAATGCTCATTTACGTGCATAATTTATTCACAGTTTTACAAAGTTTTACACTCTTTATATCAATCAGTTTGCTAGTGTATTTGTGTTTCACTGATATGATGATTATTATGATGTTATTTGTATAAAAAACACTACAATGTACCTAAGTGTTCAAGTGTAAAGCTTGTCATTAATCAATCACATGTACAAAGAAACCAAAATTTACTATACCATATGAGGTATTAAAGATATATAATAACTAGAAATGTGTTCTATGACACAGGTGCCCCCCACACTCCACTGTTTCGTCAATTTATGACTCTTGGTCAAATATTTTTTGGGCTTCATATGCCACAAGTTGAAAACTAAAAATCTTTTACTAAGTAAAGGGCAAGAACTTTACAAATACTGAATAAATCCACAAGCAAACCCCAAGGTGCATTAGTGTCCAACTTTATTTGTCATCCAATGAAAACGCTGTATTTCTTAAAAATTCTGTGTGTTAATATTTATAGAAGTACAAAAATTGTTACTATTATATTGAATTCCGTTCATAGTTGATTTCTATTTTTCATTATACTTCATAGAACCACATAGTGACGTACTAAAGTCAATGATGATAAGGCCAAATAAAGCTTGACACTAGGTATGTTAGTATTCATCCGTAGCTGTTCTACAGAAATTAGAAACATTCTCCTGTCGCTATTGCTCCTGTCGAAGTTTCTAATTTCTGTAGAACAGCACGGATGAACACTAACATATACTAAGTACACATGCTGACCAACATTCTTGTAATTTTTCAAGCCTACAGATCAAATATTTTTGAGCTATGCATGAACAAGGTCAAAACTGCAAATTTATATTAAAACAAGGGTAATAACTCTAACAAAACTGAAAAAAATCCACATGCAAAACCCCAGGTGCATAGCTCCACAGTGATGTTGATCATTATTCCTGTTAAGTTGGTTGATTCTAACTCAAGCAATCAAGGAACAAATGATACATTATAAGGGAACAGTTTTTTACTAAGTCAAGGGCAATAACTCTAGAAATACTGGATACATCCACAAGTGAAACCCCATGTGCACAACTACACATGCTGACCAACATTCCTTTTAAGTTTCATGACTCTAAGTCAAATACTTTTTGAGCTACATGCAACACAAGTTGAAAATTGCAAATTTTCACCAAGTAAATGGCAATGACTCTACAAATACTAAATAAATCCACAGGAAAATACCCATGTGCACAACTACACATGCTGATTAACATTCCTGTAAAGTTTCATGACCCTAGGTCAAATACTTTTTGAGCTACTTGTGACACAAGTTAATAATTGCAAATTTTTATTAAGTGAAAGGCAATAACTCTGACTAACAGAAAAAATCCACAAGCGAAACCCCAGGTGCACAACAACACATGCTGAGCAACATTCCTGTGAAGTTTCATGACTCTAGGTCAAATAGTTTTTGAGATATGTGCGACACAAAATGAGAATAGACGGATAGAAGGATGGACATCAGACGAAATAGGGATAAAGGGCCATATCTAGTTATTTTCTTTTATTTAATAGAGGGCCATGTCCCCTTATGCTATTGTTATCGAATGAATTATATTGTTCTCTTTTGTTCTGTTTACAGTCAGATGGCCCCCTATCCCTAATTGGTAGTGTGGACGGACTGACGGATGGAAGGACGGACAAGGATAAAGCTAAAAGCCCCCCCCCCCAAAGTGGGGGCACAAAAAGCTCAATGTAATTTCTAATTTCTGAATTGATATAATGACCCTTACCTATTTTGTTCTTTGTTGACCCCAAATAATTTTGGAGAGATTATAACTGGTGGGTTACCATCTCTTGCGGCGGCAGCTACATCATCATAACTCAGTGTAACAACCGTTTCCCCAGTCTTGTTCAATACTAAAACAGCACTGTAAACATAAACAATAAATTAATGACTTTTTTTTTTTAACAACACTTGGTTAACAAAAATTCCTGAAGAAAGTTTTTTTCTCATTCCTGGTAGCTTTTGGGTACGAGATTAAGCCACAGTGATGAGCGGTTCACAAAACATTGGTTTTAACATATATCTGTCAATTCAATATAAAAATCTTATGTAGTGGTAAATATGTGTATTATACAGAAATAAGCAAGTAACCAGAAAATAAGAAATTTATCTTAACCCTTTTCTCCCATATATTAATATAAAGATGTCATCAATTAAAGGGTATAAATCTTTATTTCATGCTTTCCAGTGTTTTATTGTAATATATCAGATGATTATATTCTGATAAACCACTAGTGAAATTTATAAAATATAATTTTCACTGTAGCCGGACTATATCTGAATGCGGATGAACAGAAAATCATAACTAAATGGAATAACAGGCATAAATAAATGCCGTCATACGTAAATTTTGCTTCTTTAGGAAAAGAAAGTCAATGTCATCATAGATCATGTTAGAAATTTAACAAAATTAGAGAAATTCAACGGAACTAGATTTCAAAACTGATGATGTGACGTCATGATATATATGACGTCACAAAGGAGAATGCGTGACGTTACGCGGCAAAATCAGTAAAAAATTACTTAAAGTCGCTGAAAAAGCATAAAATAAAAAGAAAATTTATTTGTTTTACATATAAGATTGAAATATATTTCATTCGTGAACACCAGCTATTATATTTTCACTCGTGGCTACGCCACTCGTGAAAATATTGCATCTGGTGTTCACTCAGTGAAATTATATTTCAATCTTACATGCAAAACAAACAAATATCCTCTATATATCTTATGAAATATTTTTATAAAATTTGTCAACAGAAAAATTATATTGGTTCCATTACTATATGGTTGATTTTGGAAAAAGTTGTAACATAGAATGTCTCTGTTATTTAACAGACGTGAATATTGTATGAATATTGTATGTAAGCAGAACAAAATATTCCAGAACAAAATACTTTTTGCTATTTTAAGTAGGGTTTTATCCGTCTAGCAATGATTTTGTGCATGTGTTGTCTGTTTTTAAGGCAATTATCTACCATGTTTATTTCAAACAAGCATTTCTAAAGTATTCTTTTTTAAAATTCAAAAAATAATTTTTCAGCAGATATATAGCTTTATACACTTTAACAAGTTTGTACAAATCTAAGGTTTAAAAGGTACTACAGTTACTGTTATTAAGGAGATAATGGCCAAAAATGTTTTTTTTTCTCTCTCTAGTTTCTGTAACAATAAAAGAACATATTGTAGACAGAGTTATCACCCTTATCAATCTGATGTACATTGTTACTATAAATAAGTATTGTAAGTTTCAAGTTTAAGTTTCAATTGAATATTCAAGCAATAATTGAGATATTTGACTTTACAAACAACTTTCACCAACGCAGATGCCGACGCAATAGCTCTCCATATACTTTGAATAGTCAAGCTAAAAAGGTGAGAACTTCACAAATTCTAACCATATAAAATGAAAGCAAAATTTACCCCCTAATATCTATCAAATATTTTGAAAATATATGAAAAAACATCAAGTATGCAAATTATGGTCATATTCCTGTCACCTAATATACTGAATTAAAGTTGATCTTAATATGTTACCCTGAGTAAGACACCATCAAATATTCTTCTTCTGTGTAGTTATTTCTTACTTGTTCTTGCATCACAATGCAGGAGGTGTATTTCTTTATACTGCAGTCCAAAAATGAAGTCTTGCTCTCAGTGTTCACAATCTGCAACAAACATAATAAATGAGCCGCGTCATGACAAAACCAACGTAATACATTGCGACCAGCATGGATCCAGACCAGCCTGCGCCTCTGCGCAGTCTGATCAGGATCCATGCTGTTCGCCTACAAACCCTATTACAAGTACAGAAACTGATAGCGAACAGCATGAATCCTGATCAGACTGGGGGATGCGCAGGCCGGTCTGGATCCATGCTGGATCCATGCTGGTCACAAATTCTAACCATATAAAATGAAAGCAAAATTTACCCCCTAATATCTATCAAATATTTTGAAAATATATGCAAAAACATCAAGTATGCAAATTATGGTCATATTCCTGTCACCTAATATACTGATGGTTTTGTCATGACGCGGCTCAAATGATTTTGGAATTTCCATTTATTTACAAAATTTAAGTAGTTTTGAACATGTCTTTGTGTTATTATTGTATATAAGTGCCAAACCTAAGAACTTACAATTTTCTAAAGATATCATTAATCTTGGAAAATATGTTAGTAGTTTAGTACCAAACTTGGGTCACAACTGTGTTTACTGGTATAACACCAATACCAGTTAGTTCATGGAAGCAGAAACAACAGTGGTTCAAATAAACTTCCAATGTTTACCACAATCAAGCTAAAATAAATATGATAAATCTTTGCCATACTGGCATTGAAAGTATTAAGAGTCAGGTTAGCCTGCACATATGTGACGTCTGACCGGGCTCTATACAGGTGGCAGACCAACATCAAATTTTCAATTTGACATCCCCAAAAATGATAATGGTATGTTCCAAAAATGAAAACTGGACAAGTCTATTTAAAAAATACAGCAGGATGAGGTTTAGCTACAAAATGCTGAAGCTAGGAACTTGTATAAACTTTACATGACATCATTTACCTTCAAAAATCTAAATATACAACATTTAGATGTGCAGTTACATGTCTGAGATTTGGAACCAGCAAATAGATGTGGATAATGATCTAAGAATATGGTTGTATTGTATGCCACACAAATCTTATTGAAGATGAAATTCATTTCCAACTAGTGTGCTTAATTTACAATGCTACAAAAACTTTTGATATTTCAAGCAATTCATTTAGTAATTTGACACTCACTATAATCAACCATAACATTATCAGTCTGTAAGTTAGTGCGCTCAACTATTCTCAGCCCATTGACAGTAAGAAAAGGGGCACAACTCTGTTAAAAGATAACTCATGCATGCCCATCTTGTTAGACAATGACAGAAAACAAGTGTGAGAAGTTTCAACCTTTAAACTGTAGTAATTCTGAAAATACCAAATTGCATGCAAACACTTTTCAAAAGTGGTACAGCTATGTCAACACTGACATTCAGGTGAAAACAATAGCTCTCCCTATTCTTTCAGAAGTCAAGCTATATTTTTATAAATGTATTTCTGTAAAGGAGACAATAAATGCATAATATACAGCTCATATATATAAATAATCTATTTTCATTTTGCTTTTCTAGAATTTCAACTTTTTTTATGTAAAATACCAATATGAATATGTCCATTATTGTTTATCAATTTTGTGAAAAATAAATATGAACAACTGATAATATTCTACTCAAAAATCATAAAATTATATCCTTTCAATGATTATAGTGTAATAAAACATAAATGCAAAGGTTTCACGTATGAATGCCATAGATTCCATATTAATGTTTCAAATGTGGATGTCATATATAATGGCATAATACAGGATGTCACATAATCAATGTCAATGATGATTTTTTACACAGCTATGTCAATTTAAGAAAGTGTGTCCATGCAACTTTTGACAATTTCAAACATTTGATTTCTACCCTGCATGCGTATGTCACATGGCCTGTGTCATCTGGCAAAATATGATGTTTTTTTTTTTTAAGTTATATATTCAATGTATGAAACAGAGATAGAAGTATGCAATGAACAGGACACATTTCATGAATCACTACTTCAGCTTATTTGTGTTTGTTCTATTTTTAAGTGTTTAGTGTTTTATTTTACTATGACTCGCTGTCCATGATGTAACTTCCTGTAATCACAGGCTCAAACACATGCATATATGTCACTAAATACTAAATCACATTTTGATAAAGCTGAAAGACCCCTGTCTAGTGGCAATGACTTTTAGAAACAATGGTGTTGTGGTTCTTTGTACTGTTATTTCAATCTAACTGTATAAATTTATCAACACATAACACTTTTATGAAGAATTTCCTTTTCTTTTAGGATACATTTTTTTTATTTCATTAAACATATAAATGAACTAATTTACAAAGGTTGTTACAAAATACAATACACATTTTATACCCCCCCCCCCCCCAAAAAAAAAACAAAACAAAAAACAAAACAAAAACATAAATGTACATCTTAGAAAATATTGCAATTTACAAATACAAGAGAAATTTTAGGACAAATGCCTATTTGGTTAATCAACTTTCTTCATTAAACAAGAGGGCCATGATGGCCCTGAGGTCGCTCACCTGTATATAGGCCCCCCACCCCCGGGCCAATTTTTACCCAAGGGCTTTTATTTGTTTATTTGAACAGACTTGGTAGACACCCATAAGAAGATGTTTCATGCTAAACATCTAAGTTCTAGCTCATTGGCATTTTTAAAAGAAGATTTTTAAAGTTTTTACTATACACATATAGTTAAAAACAATGTCACCCTGGGGCAGGGCAAGTTTTGACCCCCGGGCATTTATTTTAACAAACTTTGTAGATATTTACTTAAAGATGTTTCATGCTTAATATCTAAACTCTAGCTATTTGGGTTTTTCCAAAGAAGATTTTTAAGTTTTTGCTATACACATATAAGGAAAATCAATGACCCTCCCCCCGGGCGGGGCCAGTTTTGACCCCAGGGCTTTTATTTGAACATACTTGGTAGACACCCATTAGAACATGTTTCATGCTAAATATCTTAGCTCTAGCTCTTTGAGTTCTTTAAAAGAAGATTTTTTAAGTTTTTACTATATGCATATAGGGAAAATCAATGACCCCCTGGGGCGGGGCCAATTTTGACCCCAGAGCTTTTATTTGAACAAACTTGGTAGACACTCATTAGAAGATGTTTCATGCTAAATAGCTTAGCTCTAACTCTTTGGGTTCTTTAAAAGAAGATTTTTTAAGTTTTTACTATATGCATATAGGGAAAATCTATGACCCCCTGGGGCAGGGTCAATTTTGACCCCAGGGCTTTTATTTGAACAAACTTGGTAGACATTCACTAGAAGATGTTTCATGCCAAATATCTAAGCTCTAGCTCTTATGGTTCTTTAAAAGAAGATTTTTAAAGTTTTTACCATATGCATATAGGGAAAATCAATGACCCCCGGGGCGGGGCCAATTTTGACCCCAGGGCTTTAATTTGAACAAACTTGGTAGACACTCACTAGAAGATGTTTCATGCTTAATATCTTAGCTCTAGCTCTTTTGGTTCTTTAAAAGAAAATTTTTAAGTTTTTACTATATGCATATAGGGAAAATCTATGACCCCCTGGGGTGGGGCCAATTTTGACCCCAGGGCTTTTATTTGAACAAATTTGGTAGACATTCACTAGAAGATGTTTCATGCTAAATATCTAAGCTCTAGCTCTTATGGTTCTTTAAAAGAAGTTTTTTTAAGTTTTTACTATATGCATAAAGGGAAAATCAATGACCCCAGGGGCAGGGCCAATTTTGACCCCAGGGCTTTAATTTGAACAAACTTGGTAGACACTCACTAGAAGATGTTTCATGCTTAATATCTTAGCTCTAGCTCTTTGGGTTCTTTAAAAGAAGATTTTTTAAGTTTTTACTATATGCATATAGGGAAAATCAATGACCCCCCCCCCGGGCGGGGCCAGTTTTGACCCCAGGGCTTTTATTTGAACATACTTGGTAGACACCCATTAGAACATGTTTCATGCTAAATATCTTAGCTCTAGCTCCTTGAGTTCTTTAAAAGAAGATTTTTTAAGTTTTTACTATATGCATATAGGGAAAATCAATGACCCCCTGGGGCGGGGCCAATTTTGACCCCAGAGCTTTTATTTGAACAAACTTGGTAGACACTCACTAGAAGATGTTTCATGCCAAATATCTAAGCTCTAGCTCTTATGGTTTTTTAAAAGAAGATATTTAAAGTTTTTTCTTTTGGTTGCCATGGCAACCAGAGTTCTGCATGGAATTAAATTCTTTGAACAATTTTTAAAGGTGACCACCAAAGGAACATTCCTGTGAAGTTTGGATGAAATTGGCTCAGTGGTTTATGAGAAGATGTCATTTAAAGCAAAAGTTTACGGACGGACGGACGGACGAACGCCGGACGTACGCCGGACGAAAAGCGATCACAAAAGCTCACCCTGTCACTTTGTGACAGGTGAGCTAAAAACCAACAAAAAAAACCCCAAATAAACTTACAACAAACCAAACAGAATTATCAACTCCTTTGACTTGCAGGAGAACAGCTTTTCCAAAGACATAAGGCTCTTGCATAAGTTCCCAATTTAAATATCCAATACCAGCAGGAGTGTCTAGATATGACTTTAGTGATCTTTTTGGCATCTGGATCTTTCCACTCTTGTCCCTCTTTTTCTTCTCTGCTCTCTTGAGATCACTGTTATATTTCCATACAGCATTTGAAATAACCTTCATAAAAGCATATACATTGAAATGTTAAGGGCAGTATTGCATTTACAAATTGAATATCACAATAAAAAGATTTTATTAAGAAATACAATGAATGTCTAATGCTTTTTAGAACATTGGTTTTCAATCCCAATAAAAAAACAAGAGGGCCATGATGGCCCTGAGGTCGCTCACCAGTATATAGGCCCCCGAAGCGGAGCCAGTTTAAACCCCAGGGCTTTTATTTGAACAAACTTGGAACACCCATTAGAAGATGTTTCATGAGTTTCATAAGTTTTTACTACACACATATAATGAAAAACAATGACCTCCCTCTTTCCCCCCTCCCCCCCACCGGCAGGGCCAATTTTAACCCAAGGGTTTTCATTTAAACAAACTTGGTAGACACACATAAGAAGATGTTTCATGCTAAACATCTAAGCTCTAGCTCATTGGGTTTTTTAAAGAAGATTTTTTTAAGGTTTTACTATACACATATAGTTAAATACAATGACACCCCTGGGGCGGGGCCAATTTTGACCCCAGGGCTTTTATTTGAACAAAATTTGTAGACACTTACTAGAACATGTTTCATGCTTAATATCTAAACTCTAGCTATTTGGGTTTTTTCAAAGAAGATTTTAAGTTTTTGCTATACACATATAAGGAAAATCAATGACCCCTGGGGCGGGGCAAATTTTGACCCCAGGGCTTTTATTTGAACAAACTTGGTAGACACCCATTAGAACATGTTTCATGCTAAATATCTTAGCTCTAGCTCTTTGAGTTCTTTAAAAGAAGATTTTTTAAGTTTTTACTATATGCATATAGGGAAAATCAATGACCCCCTGGGGCGGGGCCAATTTTGACCCCAAGGCTTTTATTTGAACAAACTTGGTAGACACTCATTAGAAGATGTTTCATGCTAAATGTCTTAGCTCTAGCTCTTTGAGTTCTTTAAAAGAAGATTTTTTAAGTTTTTACTATATGCATATAGGGAAAATCAATGACCCCCTGGGGCGGGGCCAATTTTGACCACAGGGCTATTATTTGAACAAAATTTGTAGACACACACTAGAAGATGTTTCATGCTTTATATCTAAACCCTAGCTATTTGGGTTTTTTCAAAGAAGATTTTTTAAGTTTTTGATATACACATATAAGGAAAATCAATGACCCCTGGGGCGGGGCCAATTTTGACCCCAGGGCTTTTATTTGAACAAACTTGGTAGACACCCATTAGAACATGTTTATGCTTAATATCTTAGCTCTAGCTCTTTGAGTTCTTTAAAAGAAGATTTTTTAAGTTTTTACTATATGCATATAGGGAAAATCAATGACCCCCTGGTGCGGGGCCAATTTTGACCCCAGGGCTTTTATTTGAACAAACTTGGTAGACACCCATTAGAAGATGTTTCATGCTAAATATCTTAGCTCTAGCTCTTTGGGTTCTTTAAAAGAAGATTTTTTTAAGTTTTTACTATATGCATATAGGGAAAATCAATGACCCCCTGGGGCGGGGCCAATTTTGACCACAGGGCTATTATTTGAACAAAATTTGTAGACACACACTAGAAGATGTTTCATGCTTTATATCTAAACCCTAGCTATTTGGGTTTTTTCAAAGAAGATTTTTTAAGTTTTTGATATACACATATAAGGAAAATCAATGACCCCTGGGGCGGGGCCAATTTTGACCCCAGGGCTTTTATTTGAACAAACTTGGTAGACACCCATTAGAACATGTTTCATGCTAAATATCTTAGCTCTAGCTCTTTGAGTTCTTTAAAAGAAGATTTTTTAAGTTTTTACTATATGCATATAGGGAAAATCAATGACCCCCTGGGGCGGGGCCAATTTTGACCCCAAGGCTTTTATTTGAACAAACTTGGTAGACACTCATTAGAAGATGTTTCATGCTAAATGTCTTAGCTCTAGCTCTTTGAGTTCTTTAAAAGAAGATTTTTTAAGTTTTTACTATATGCATATAGGGAAAATCAATGACCCCCTGGGGCGGGGCCAATTTTGACCACAGGGCTTTTATTTGAACAAAATTTGTAGACACACACTAGAAGATGTTTCATGCTTTATATCTAAACCCTAGCTTTTGGGTTTTTTCAAAGAAGATTTTTTAAGTTTTTGATATACACATATAAGGAAAATCAATGACCCCTGGGGCGGGGCCAATTTTGACCCCAGGGCTTTTATTTGAACAAACTTGGTAGACACCCATTAGAACATGTTTCATGCTAAATATCTTAGCTCTAGCTCTTTGAGTTCTTTAAAAGAAGATTTTTTAAGTTTTTACTATATGCATATAGGGAAAATCAATGACCCCCTGGGGCAGGGCCAATTTTGACCCCAGGGCTTTTATTTGAACAAACTTGGTAGACACCCATTAGAAGATGTTTCATGCTAAATGTCTTAGCTCTAGCTCTTTGGGTTCTTTAAAAGAAGATTTTTTAAGTTTTTACTATATGCATATAGGGAAAATCAATGACCCCCTGGGGCGGGGCCAATTTTGACCCCAGGGCTTTTATTTGAACAAATTTGGTAGACACTCACTAGAAGATGTTTCATACCAAATATCTAAGCTCTAGCTCTTTGGGTTTTTTAAAAGAAGATATTTAAAGTTTTTTCTTTCGGTTGCCATGGCATGGTTCTGCATGGAATTAAATTCTTTGAACAATTTTCAAAGGTGACCACCAAAGGAACATTCCTGTGAAGTTTGGATGAAATTGGCTTAGTGGTTTATGAGGAGATGTCATTTAAAGTAAAAGTCCGGACGACGGCCGGACGGCCGGATGGACGGACGCCGGACGAAAAGCAATCACAAAAGCTCACCCTGTCACTTTGTGACAGATGAGCTAACAAGCGCTCCCCTGACCCATCAACAACATCTGTCTTAGTCAAGCATCCTGACCAAGTTTGATGACAATTGAGTCCAAAATGTGACCTCTAGGTTTTCCATATTTGGGCAGTGTGACTTAGCTTTTGACCCCAGGTGACCCATATTCAAACTTGACCTAGAAATCATCAAAATAAACCTGCAGACCAATTTCCAGGATATTTGGATAACAACAGTAGCCACTAGAGAGTTCAGAAGATTTTCTATTTTTAGCTCCTGTATCAGAGATACCCATATTCCAACTCCTCCAAGCAATTAAATAGACAATCATCCTGACCAAGTTTGATGAGAATTGAGTCAAAATGTTACCATAAGAGTATTAACAAGGTTTTTCCATATTTGGGCAGTGTAACCTAGTTTTTGATCCCAGGTGATCCATAATCAAACTTGACCTAAAAATCATCAAAACAATCTTCCTTATCAATTTCCAGGATATTTTATTAACAAGATTTTTCTATTTACAGCTCCTATGACCTAGTTTTTGACCGAAATGACCCATATTCGAACTAGCCCTAGAAATCATCAAAACAACCTTCCTCACAAATTTCAAGAATATTTTGATCAAAACTGCAGTCACAAGAGTGTTAACAAGATTTTTCTATTTTTAGCTCCTGTGACCTAGTTTTTCATGCGAGATGACACATGTTCAAACTCATCCGAGCAATAATCTGACCCATAAATGTACTTGGCCTAGAAATCATCAAAAGAAACTTCCTGACCGATTTCCAGGTAATTTGGATCAAAACTACAGCCACTAGAGTGTTAACAAGCTTTTTCTATTTTTAGCTCCTGTGACCTAGTTTTTGACCACAGACAACTCATCTTAAAACTTGACACAGAAATCATCAAAACAACCTTCCTCACAAATTTCCAGAATATTTGGATCAAAACTGCAGCCACTAGTGTTAACAAGATTTTTCTATTTTTTAGCTCCTGTGACCTAGTTTTGGACCGGAAATGACCCATATTTGAACATGACCTAGAAATCATCAAAACAACCTTCCTGACCAATTTCAAGGAAATTTGGATTAAAACTGCAGCCACTAGAGTGTTAACAAGATTTTTCTATTCTTAGCTCCTGTGACCTAGTTTTTGACCTGAGATGACCCATCTTATAACTTGACCTGTATTCCATTAATACAAACATTCTGACAAAGTTCTGATGATCCAATCAAAACTCTGACTGCTAAAGTAACAACCTAATTGTTGATGACGAACGACACACGAGGCACAACGCCGGACATAGCCCCATCACTATACATCACCTTGACCACTTCATGCTCAGGTGAGCTAACAACAGACCTTTGAGAGAAAAAGTTAACAAAAATTTAAAGAATAATTTGTAATTATTGAGAATTTGTTTTTAAATTTGTTTATGATAGTGCAAAAATAATGTTCATCTGCATTTCAGTTATAATATGTCAAAAGTCCATTAACATTTTTTCCAGCCAACAAAACTATAAAGTGAAACCAAAAGACAAATGATTCTGGTGTCTGTTACTAAATCCATAAACAATTCCAGTCCTACTTGGGTCACAACTATATTTCTATGTATGACAACAATTCAACACAGTTACATAAAACAGATTTAAATTGTTGTAAGTAAAGTCTTCCTTAGCCAAATATGTTTAAACTTCAAAAGAATATGAAAAGTAACTTTACAGTTTCAGTTATTGTAATGTTTCTTTCTGCTGCAATATCCAGGAATTCAAAACACTTCATATAAACAGACTCGCTGAAACCCGTGGAATTTATGTATGTATTCCGTTTAGCTTGTATCTCCATCTTAACTTTCTGCAATAACAGGAAAAATATGATAGTCATTATTATTGCTCACTTCAGTGAGGACTGCAACTTCTTAATAAAATGAAAGCCTAACTAGGGCAAAATAGAAAAATTACTTTAAACCTCATAAGTCTTCATGACCTGAACTAGTGGTATCAAATCAATTCCCCCAACCCCAGGATGGAGGTCCATATGCATTGCAATGTAAATACATGCTAAACCTTTCACATATCAGTCAAGCAGTACAGACTGTAAGCTGAAAAGTAGAAAAATCTCTTCAAGGTTTAGTCTCTGCCAACTTGATACTCATTAAAAGTGCCTACAGGCTAAATACATAAGATATAGAGGATATTGAATGAGTGTAAGTTCAATACTGAATTTATTGCACGAGTTGAATAAAATTATATTATGCAAGCCTCTGGCGAGCATAATATTATTTTATTCAACGAGTGCAATAAATTCAGTAATGAACTTACACGAATTTAATATTCTATTTATCACATACCCAAAATAAAGACTGTTTAAAGTGAAATAAGAGTCATTTTTCATTAACGCTATAGTATAACGCTAACATTTAGCGCGTCTTTACACTATGTTTGTATAACGCTAATGACGTCATGTCAAAATATATCCATTTTTACGGAGTCGCAAAATCGGCATGGGTGTGTGATAAAATTATGATATCAGTCCTTTGAAGAAAGTAAAAAAGAAAACCCTAAACATATCCAGTTTCAGTCACAAAGATCAAGAAGTGACCTGAAGACCAACTCAATGAGAGACGTCCTTGAAAGCTATGCTAGATAGCTATGATTGAAACAGGACATGTTGACAACAAATATCTCAACCCTAATGGTATTTGTCAAGCAATGCTGCAGTGTTTTATTTCATCATTCATATTTCCACATCAAATTGATCCACACCTTGGATGTGGTCAATATCAGCCCCAGTGTCATGATTTTAACACTTGGTAAAAGAGTATCAGATTTTAGACCTTTATGAGATTTTTTAAAGTTCATTATCTATTCTATGTAACAGGCACAAAAACACACACACACACACCAATACATGCACTGACACACAAATGCACATATGCATGCATAAACACACACACGCAGGTGAATTACTACATTGTATATGTAACTGCATTGCAGATTGTGGTGGCATAAAAAGCAACATAAAAAGGACAAGTCTGAAGTTAATACCTTTTATGCATTTTTGGGAAAGGAAAATATTCTCAATCAGAAAAGTGAAATGATTAAGCAAAAATGTCTTTCCTGATTATCTGCCCCTTTCAAATTTGATAATTAACAAGCACTACAAGTTTTTATTAGATTTTGAGAAATAAACATTTCTCAAAGGTTATCTCAAAGAAATTCAAAGTGAAAAAGGGGGTAAAATTGAGCAAAATAAATAATATGGTTACCTGCCCTTTAGAAATGCATTTTCATACATGGGTAAGTATTTCATATGAAAGTATATTTAGAAAAAAAATCAGAAATATTATCTATAACATTTTACAAACCTCTTTAGTTTTGTTTTTTAGCAGTGAGTGCATGTTGAGTTTAGCCACTTGACCATCTGGACTTGTCCAATGAAGGATGAAAGAACAAGGTGGACCATTTGCTCTATTGCTGTAAGGGTTCCTAAGACTAGTTTGAGTATTGCAGAGTTTAAGCATATGTACAGTAGTACCATCATTGTCTGAATATATCAACCTGTATGTCGGTATAAGTAGGTCACCTGTAAACATTCAATATATATACATGTATATGAAAGAAAGCCATCAGCAGGAAATAATACACAGAAAAATCACACGAAAAATCAGTATTCAGCAGCCAAGACTAAACCACGGGTCTCTATATTGCTGGTCCAGTATGCTAACCACTACACCACAGCAGCCGTTGTGTTTTTTTCGTGCTAATTGATCTTATATATACAGCTTTATTGATGGAAAATTAATAAAATTGTCCAAAAACTATTTTTGACAAAATAGGCACATTTTAATCACCTACATTTAATGGTCAAACTTGGATGTACAAGATAATTATAATCTTTCCTTTTGGAATCATTTCCTAAAATATATACAGTTTATCAGCAATTTCTATTTTTAGTTATAAGGTTTATTTATTTTCAAAAATAGCCATCAAGTTGGACAACTACATGATTTCAATAGTTGACATTTGTTTGTTATTTTGTAAAAATGACATGACAAAATTCTGATAGCATAACATGGTATGAGAGCAGAGCATAATTGAGCAGCGTCACGACAAAAACCAACGTTATGCGTTTCAACCAGCATGGATCCAGACCAGCCTGGATGCGCTGATCAGGATCCATACTGTTCGCTATCAGTCTCTCTACTTGTTATAGGGTTTGTAAGCGAACAGCATGGATCCTGATCAGACTGTGCGGATGCGCAGGCTGGTCTGGATCCATGCTGGTCGCAAACGCATTACGTTGGTTTTGTCGTGACGCGGCTCAATTGTTTTCTAAGGTATTTGTTGGTTAAATAACTTAAATCTTTAACTAATCTTGACATGAGTAATGTATTGTTGCCTAGCAACTCAATCTAGCAACATACTGTATCAAAACCTTCGAACATGATAACCTAGCATAATACACTGTATGATAACCTAGCAACATAGGGTATGATAAATTAACAACACACTGTATAATAACTTGTATCATAGTTTGGGGACTTTTCTGTTGAAAATGCGTCAGAGTTAAATTGAATACATATACATGCATAATAAGTGCGTTAACTGGAGTGCAGGTATAAGTTACCCGCACTCCAGAGCATGGCCATTGATTGGCTCATTTTTGCTGGGGTTTACATATTGTGACGGCAGAGAAAATGAAAGCGACAGATATATCACATTCAGATGCTTGTTCATATGTAACTTTTTTCCGGTGTTTCATATTGTTACAACAGGGAACGTGTTTTTATGTTTGACTATGATACATAAGAGAAAGAACATCAAAACACTCGGCAATCTGATTAATACTCTGGGGCTACGCCCCCTCGTACAAATAAGATAGCCTCGTGTTTCAATACTCTTTCTATTACTTGTATCATAGTTTGGGGACCTTTCTGTTGAAAATGTGTCACAGTTAAATCGTATTCATATACATGCGCAGTGTTTCCATATACATGCACAGTGCGTTAACTGGAGTATAAGTTTCCCATATTGCAGAGCATGGCCATTGATTGGCTCATTTTTGCTGGGGTTTACTTATTGTGACGGCAGAGAAGAGGAAAGCGACAGATATATCACATTCAGATGTTCGTTCATATGTTACTTTTTTTCCGGGGTTTCATATTGTTACAACAGGGAACGTGTCTTTATGTTTGACTAAGATACAAAAGAGAAAGAACATCAAAACACTCTGCAATCTGATAAATACTCTGGGGCTACGCCCCCTCGTACAAATCAGATAGCCTCGTGTTTCGATGCTCTTTCTATTACATAGCAACAACATTCACCAGGACCATCCAGTATGATAATCTAGCAAAACACAGTATGATAAACTAGCAATACATTGTATGATAATCTAGCAACATATTGTATGATAATGTAGCAAAACACAGTATGATAATGTAGCAAAACATTGTATGCTAACCTAGCAACACATTGAATGATAATCTAGCAACACATTTTATGATAATCTAGCAAAACACTGTATGATAACCTAGCAACGCGTTGTATGATAATCTAGCAAAACACTGTATGATAACCTAGCAAAACACTGTATGATAACCCAGCAATACATTGTATGATAACCTAGCAAAACATTTTATGATAATCTAGCAAAACACTGTATGATAACCTAGCAACGCGTTGTATGATAATCTAGCAAAACACTGTATGATAACCTAGCAAAACACTGTATGATAACCCAGCAATACATTGTATGATAACCTAGCAAAACATTTTATGATAATCTAGCAAAACACTGTATGATAATCTAGCAAAACATTTTATGATAACCTAGAAATACATTGTATGATAATCTAGCAACACATTGTATGATAATCTAGCAAAACACTGTATGATAATCTAGCAAAACACTGTATGATAACCTAGAAATACATTGTATGAAAACCTAGCAACGCGTTGTATGATAATCTAGCAAAACACTGTATGATAACCTAGCAAAACACTGTATGATAACCCAGCAATACATTGTATGATAACCTAGCAAAACATTTTATGATAATCTAGCAAAACACTGTATGATAACCTAGCAACGCGTTGTATGATAATCTAGCAAAACACTGTATGATAACCTAGCAAAACACTGTATGATAACCCAGCAATACATTGTATGATAACCTAGCAAAACATTTTATGATAATCTAGCAAAACACTGTATGATAATCTAGCAAAACATTTTATGATAACCTAGAAATACATTGTATGATAATCTAGCAACACATTGTATCATAATCTAGCAAAACACTGTATGATAATCTAGCAAAACACTGTATGATAACCTAGAAATACATTGTATGAAAACCTAGCAACACATTGTATGATCATCTAGCAACGCATTGTATGATAATCTAGCAAAACACTGTATGATAATCTAGCAAAACACTGTATGATAACCTAGAAATACATTGTATGATAATCTAGCAACACATTGTATGATAATCTAGCAAAACACTGTATGATAACCTAGCAACGCGTTGTATGATAATCTAGCAAAACACTGTATGATAACCTAGCAACGCGTTGTATGATAATCTAGCAAAACACTGTATGATAACCTTGTAATACAATGTATGATTATCTAGCAACACATTTTATGATAATCTAGCAAAACACTGTATGATAACCCAGCAATACATTGTATGATAATCTAGCAACACATTTTATGATAATCTAGCAACACATTTTATGATAATCTAGCAAAACAGTGTATGATAACCCAGCAAAACACTGTATGATAACCCAGCAATACATTGTATGATAATCTAGCAACACATTGTATGATAATCTAGCAAAACACTGTATGATAACCCAGCAATACATTGTATGATAACCTAGTAATACAATGTATGATCATCTAGCAACACATTGTATGATAATCTAGCAAAACACTGTATGATAACCCAGCAATACATTGTATGATAATCTAGCAACACATTGTATGACAAGAAACATGGCAATGCCATGAAACCAGGTTTTCAATTATCACCATTGTAGATAAATATGTTGTATTTGAAATACAAATACAAGCAACAAACAATGTAACTATGTGCAATGTAAAACATGAATAATGTAGGAGGAATTGCCACTGAAGAAGTGTTCACTATAATATTATGTATAAGGAAAAAAACAAAGGGCCATAATTAGGTCAAAAACTATCCAATCACAAATCCCCGACAATATGTGCCAGGGTGCTTGATGACAAAGCTTCTGTGAAAGTTTGAACAAAATCCGTTGAGAAATGTAGGACGAGTTCAGCACAGAAGAATTTGTTCACTATAATTATATTGATAATTCTGTATAATGAAAAACAAGTAACAAAGTAGACATGAAATAATATATCATATCTTTTTTAAATTACCTCCAAAGATGATATGACCTTTGACTGCCAAATCAAGTTAAAATCATGTAAACAGGATTTTCAATGTTAATGTCACTGTGACCTTGACCTTTGGAGCCAGCCATGCGGAACATGCGTTCTGCACGTCATCTTGATGTGGTAAACATTTGTCTGAAGTTTCATCAAAATTCTTCAAAGGGTTGAAGAGTTACAGAGCGGACAGGATTTTCAATGTTAATGTCACTGTGACCTTGACCTTGGAGCCAGCCATGCGGAACATGCGTTCTGCACGTCATCTTGATGTGGTAAACATTTGTCTGAAGTTTCATCAAAATTCTTCAAAGGGTTGAAGAGTTACAGAGCGGACAGGATTTTCAATGTTAATGTCACTGTGACCTTGACCTTGGAGCCAGCCATGCGGAAACATGCGTTCTGCACGTCATCTTGATGTGGTAAACATTTGTCTGAAGTTTCATCAAAATTCTTCAAAGGGTTGAAGAGTTACAGAGCGGACAGGATTTTCAATGTTAATGTCACTGTGACCTTGACCTTGGAGCCAGCCATGCGGAACATGCGTTCTGCACGTCATCTTGATGTGGTAAACATTTGTCTGAAGTTTCATCAAAATTCTTCAAAGGGTTGAAGAGTTACAGAGCGGACACAATTTCGTTTGACGCCCGCCCATCCGCCCATCCGCCCAGCCGCCCATCCGCCCATCCGCCCATCCGCCCGCCATACCCCAATCTAATAACCAGGATTTTCAAAATTGAAAACCTGGTTAATAACCTAGCAACACATTGTATGATAATCTAACAAACACTGAATGATTATCTAGATAACCTAGTAATACAATGTATGATAATCTAGCAACACATTTTATGATAACCTAGCAACACATTTTATGATAATCTAGCAAAACACTGTATGATAACCCAGCAAAACACTGTATGATAACCTAGCAATACATTGTATGATAATCTAGCAACACATTGTATGATAATCTAGCAAAACACTGTATGATAACCTAGTAATAAATTGTATGATAATCTAGCAACACATTGTATGATAACCTAGCAACACATTGTATGATAACCTAGCAACATTCTGCATAATAAATTAGCAACATAACTTACAACAGTGATTATAAGAATTTAACCAAGCTGATGTCCACATTCCAGTCTGGGATGGTTGATTGTCCATCACCAGATACCTGTGAATACAACAGTCAGATAATAAATATAAATTTAATAAATTCTTAGGCTACATATATATCTTTAACTCAATTCTTTTAAGTTATGCAAAACCTGTTTTTTCCATATTGTATGTTGCAGTCTCTAAGCATTATAGCATGTTTTGTATTTCAATTCAAATCACTTTCTCTGTCGACTTTACCTTTTTGTTTGGTATCTTGCATTTTATAAGTTCTCATTTTTTTTCTAATCTTTATTGCCATGCCCCTATACAAATATTCCAATTTCTGTGCCACATATCTGTGGCAGGTAATCTTCGTCAGCACTGTTTGTAAGGGTAAAGTTAGGTGCCACCAGTAGACTAAGGGTCAGTTGTTAATGACTTCACAGCACAAGCAAATGCTGAATGACTCTTATACCAGTATATGTAAGTCTAATGCCAAACTCTTAAACATACAAAATCCCTACTAAATAATGACTCACCTTAATTGATCTAAATACCTATGCCATTTTGATAGCCTGCATGCAACTTTAAAAATGTTTGTTGCTCATATCATTTATATTTTTCATTACAACCCATAATTTGTATGTCAGCTTATTAAATAAAATTCAAAACAGTAGAGGCATATAATCAAATGTTAAGATCAGTGGTGGATAGTATAATCTATAAACAAGCATACCCGGTGTATGGATCTAAAGAGATGTCTCTTAAAGGTGGCATCATCATTTGCATGTCTCCAGTCACATGGCCAGCATCATTCAGGCGTAAATTCAGCTTCTCACTACACACTTGTCCTTCCATTGGTCTAAAATAAATTTTATAAGCTTTAAATTTTATAAGCTTTTTAACAAGTATACATTTTACAAAATGAATTTTCTTCTTTCCCTTGGTATTTGCAGATCATTCAGAGGCTAAACGGCATCAGCAGAGATTTACAAAACTTGAAATGGAACATTTTTTTTTTCTCAATAAGTTTCAATAAATATGGATTAATTTTATGATGAGAAATATTTTACCTTTAACCCTTTCCCCCATGAGCATATTGTGAAAAATGGCCATTTTCACTGAAAAGCCTCCTCTTACAAGTTCAAACTGCTATGAAACTATGAAAAATGCTTCAATACTAATCAAACTTGGCACAAATGTTGACTGGACCATTGCCTTTGTAACGACATGCTCAGTCTTAAATTTCCTGTTACCATGGCAACGAGGGGACATCTCAAAATTGCTAAAAATCACTATTTTGCCTCGATTTTTTCCATCAAAATTTATTTCAAAGTGCTGCAACTTCTCAAGGGATTGAGATAGAGTCAAAGGCTTTTAAGCGTTGGTTACACGTTACCTTATGATCTACCTGGGGTCATTTTAAGCCAAAATTTTCTTGGCGATGATGGGGACTCCGCCCCCCTTCAAACCCCCCAAACAGAAGGTGGCACATCCCCCTTCTGGCAACCCCCTGGTGTATCTTTTGGATGGGGGACGGCGCCGAAAAAGTGCTCACTTTTTTAGCAACATTTCTCAAACGAAAACCTGTGTTTGGGGCCCAAATAGGACATTTTTTCACTATTTCAGGCCTAAAAAAAAAGGGGGGGGGGGGTCGAAAGTGCGTTGTTTCGTGTATGTATGAGGTAAAGGGTTAAGCATTTGATGATAAAGTGAGGTTAAAGTTAAGGTATGAGGATATACATCATTTAGAAATTTGTAAGTAAAGACAACCACTTTACTGGCATAAAAATACTTTCTGTACAAAAATTAGATATATTTTTAAAAAAATGTTAATAAGCTCACTCACTGAAAATGATTGTTACAAAAACCAATATTCTGCATGTTGCACACAATTTTGAAAAGTCTGTGTTCTTAATATAAAATATCTTTAGTTATGGGACCAAAATTACTCATTACTTTTTACAAAGAGAAGCAGTTCCCATACACAAATTATAACCCAACAGACTTTTACAATATCAATATATCAGAACTCTGTTTCACTTAAAAATTGTTGATAACACACTTGTACCCGAAGATTCCTAGATAGGTCTTTTTTAGAATATACAGTGTATACTAAACTTTGGTAAAATTACACAGTATCATTCACACAAAACATTTACAAGCAGTGATATGCTTGTTTGCTAGTTATTTCAAATATTTTTAATAATCAAACTGATTTATGTTTAACTGGATTATATAACACAAAATACTGTTCATCAAAAAAAAAATTTATAACATTGTCTGTTTATCTGTCTTAAAGTGGTATTTATGAACCTTTATATGGGCTTCATATTGCAGTATTTCTGCTCATATGCCAAAGTCCTAATGTTTACAAGGTCATATTTTGACAACACACATATCAAAGTGATTTTAAATTAATTTTTGGTTAACTGACAGTCGAATTAACATTTAGACTTTGTTCTTGTCCAGTTCACACATCTGTGTTATCAGATGGAAATGATCAATGGATGAAAGTAATTAAGTGTTCATACAGAAAATATGGGTTATGCTTTTGTATGGGAACTACTTGCATGCCAATAGAGTTCATTACCCATGTTTTGTTATTCTTGGTGGTTGCAAATTAGTTCTCCAAATGACTGATAGTGGCTTGACATCTAACTTTTGTGTATTAATACGGTCAATTAATGGTTGCCAGGGATTTCTAGCCCTTTGTCCTAAGTATGATAAAACTACTGACCCTGGTGTCATTGAGCAGCTGAAACAATAAAACACATATATTTATACATGTATGTATAGACATAAAAGACATATATAGACAAGTGGTGGGGGGGAGGGGGTCACACTCAACTTTTTCTAATTTCATAAATCAACAACATTGGAGGAAGAATATTGTAGTAAAGAATACTCCAAGAAAGCATAACTGTCTTAAGCAAAATATAATAATTTTCATATTTGACCTTGAAAGTCTTGGTCATTCAAATGTCAAGGTCACATTTGAATCAATCATCATGTTAGTTGATCATAAGTTTCCTTTTGTCCAACAATGAATACATTCCATAAACAAGGGTGCCATAGTCACAAAATACGCCCGTTTACGAAAGCTTTAGATGGAGATGGGGGCATTATGGATTAGTGTTATCTAGCAAGCAAGTTTTTATTCTTGGCACTGTGTTGTTAAATGAACCTTAAAACAAATCAGTAGGAAGATATGCACAGGATGTGTGACCTTGACCTTGGTCGCAGGGACCTGAATTTTATGCACGGCACTCAGCCTCACAATGATGAACATTTTGTGCCAAATTATATTGAAATCCTCTATGCATGTAGAAGTTTTGCTCCAGACAAGTGTTTTCTATGAGCTCTAACTGTGACCTTCACCTTTGACCTAGAGACTTGGTTCATGTGCAGGGCACTAAGTGTCATGGTGGTGAACAATTCTATAAAGTAACATTAAAATTCCTCCATGCATGTAGAAAATATGCTCCGGACAACATCTGGATATTTAATCATCTCCAGTGACCTTGACCTTGCAAATATTAACCTAAATTAAATGTGTCACACCTGTAGTCATGATAGTTACCATTTGTACTACAATCCATCAATAAATGATGACTAAATGGTCCCTATACACATTTTCAAATTTTTTATCTGAACTTTGACCTCTATGTGTAACATTGACTTTGGGTCGCAGGGATCTGAATTAAGCGTGCGACACTCAGCCTCACAATGGTGAACATTTGTGCCAAGTTATATTGAAATCCCCTATGAATGTAGAAGTTTTGCTCCGGACAAGTGTTTTTCAATGAGCTCTAAGTGTGACCTTGACCTTTGACCTGGAGACCTGGATCATGCATGGAGCAATACATATCATGGTGGTGAACATTTCCATAAAGTATTATAAAAATTCTTCCATACATGTAGGAGATATGCTCCAGACAAAATCTGGATATTTCATCATCTTTAGTGACCTTGACCTTGCATATATTGACCTAAAGTACATGTGTCACAGCCGTAGTCATGATAATGACCATTTGTGTTACAATCCCTCAATAAATGATGATTTATTGTCCCTATACACATCTTCATATTTTTATCTAAACTTTGACCTCTATGTGTGACCTTGACCTTGGCCGCAAGGACCTGAATCTTGCGCGTGACACTCCGCCTCACAATGGTGAACATTTGTGCCAAGTAATATTGAAATCCCTCTATACATGTGAAAGTTTTGCTCCGGACAAGCATTTTTCAATGAGCTCCAAGTGTGACCTTGACCTAGAGACCTGGTTCATGTGCGCGACACTGCTCCTCATAGTGGTGAACATTTCTATGAAGTTTCATGAAAATCCCTCCATTCCCTCCATATATGTAGGAGAGCTGAACTGATATTTACTTGAAAATTAAAATATAATTAAATTTCTATGAGAAAGTATTTACATTTGATAAGGTAATTACTGTATGATCTTTATGAACAAATACCAAGTCTACAGAACACCATAGTTATCACAGTTAAGAATCTTGACCAATGAATGAAACATGTGTAAATAAATGTTACATTCTTTAGAACATGCTAAAGTCCATGAAAGAGGATTATTTTATGCCCTTTGATTAAATTCCATTTTTAGAATTGAAAGTGAAAGTAGATCAAGGGGAGTAATTGTGTAAGTCATTTATGAACAAAGTAATAACTTTGTTGTCGCCCTTTGATTAAATTCTATTTACAAAATCTGGATATTTCATCATCTTTAGTGACCTTGACCTTGTATATATTGACCTAAATTATATGTATCACAGCTATAGTCTTGATAATGACCATTTGTGTTACAATCCCTCAAAAATGATGACTAAATGGTCCATATACACATTTTCATATTTTTATCTGAACTTTGACCTCTATGGGTGACCTTGACCTTGGCCGCAAGGACCTGAATCTTGCGCGCGACACTCCGCCTCACAATGGTGAACATTTGTGCCAAGCAACATTGAAATCCCTCTATACATGTGGAAGTTTTGCTCCGGACAAGCATTTTTCAATGAGCTCTAAGTGTGACCTTGACCTTTGACCTAGAGACCTGGTTCATGTGCGCAACACTGCTCCCCATAGTGGTGAACATTTCTATGAAGTTTCATTAAAATCCCTCCATACATGTAGGAGATATGCTCCGGACAAAATTGGACGCCGCCCGCCCGCCCATACGCCCGACCGCCCGCCCGCCAGGGGCGTTCCCATAATAAGTTCCGTTTTTCAAACGGGCGTATAAAAAGTAACCAAGTTTATCACAATATAAATAAATTTCATTAATTTGACCTTCATTAAAGGCCAGTTAAGATAAAGGTCATTTTAAAATAACTGAACATGTCGGTTTTCTCAAATGTATCCTTTTGTCTTGGTATAAATCAAATCTGTAAATAGATAACAAAGTTGTGGTCATATGAGCAAATTTCAATGATTTTACCTTGAAGGTAAAGGCCAATGAAAGGTGGAGGTCATATAAAAAAAAAATTCAATATGTCAATATTGTCATGTGTTCTTTTGTCCAAGTATTAACCCAATTTTATATTTTAGACTACATTATAAATCAAATATACCAAACCTACCATGACCTACTCTCCCTGTAGAGTTTTGTTGAGATATCTGAAGTACCATGAAGTGCATGAAGCATAGACTGGTAGTAATATGCATAAGGGCACTCCTTTGTCACTTTCTCTAGTTTACCAATTGCCTCATCATAGAGCTTTGAACCTGTAACTAGACAGTAACAGAAGCTAAGAGAGTATGCACACTGTATTACATCTCTTTTCCACATCTAATTGTGTTCATAACTACAAAGACTTGTCTTCAATCCAAATCAGAAATTTTCAGTTGAATAAATAACTATACTTATAAGTGTTAATTTGATGGTAACCTACAATTTTCCATAAAATCTAAAAAATTTAAACCCACAAAAGGTATTTTAACTGTGTCTCACTATTGAAAGACTCTTGCTTGGGTAGAAATGAAATAACACTGGGTAATATCATGAATTGTTACATATATTTGTAAAAAGTAAATTCATGTGAAGTATAAACAAGAGGGCCATGATGGCCCTAAATCGCTCATCTGTGTCAGAATACTTTTTTGTCGGAAGATTTTTTAAACTTTTTTACTACATGCATATAAGGAAAATCAATGACCCCTTGGGTTGAGCCAATTTTGACCCAAGGGCTATTTTTTTTTCAAATTGGTAAACACTCACTAGAAGATGTTTCATGCTTGATATCTAAGCTCTAGCTCTTTTTGTTTTTACTGTATACAAATAAGGAAATTCAATGACCACCTGGGGCTGGACCAATTTTGTCCCCAGGGCTTTTATTTGAACAACCTTGGTAGATACTCACTAGTAGATGTTATATGCCAAATATCTAAGCTCTTGCTCTTTGGATTTTTTAAAGAACATATTTAAAGTTTTTCTTTCGGTTGCCATAGCAACCAGAGTTTTGCATGGAGTTAAATTCTTTGAACCATCTTTAAAGGTGACCACCAAAGGAACATTACTGTGAAGTTTGGATGAAATTGGCTTAGGGGTTTATGAGGAGAAAATGTTACGGACGCCAGACGAAAAGCAATCACAAAAGCTTACCATGTCACTTTGTGACAGTTGAGCTAAAAATACAACATTTCTTGATATGATTTTACTGGTAATTAAACCAATTACTTTCAATATACATTGTCACTATGTAATTATATTAGGCAATATAACAATAAAATAGGGCAAATACCTGGCAAATGTGACAAATGGTAACATAGAAGAGCATCTAGACCTGCAATTAATGTTGCAGTTCTCACAGTTCGTATACTTTTCACTCCAGTCCAAAACTGTAATGATTGCACAGCCTTCTCTTCATCTAATACTCTAAATATACAAGTTAATCACAGGTATAAGATCAAAATAACAAACAAACTTTATGTAGATTTTTATAATATTATTGCTGAATAAATGTTATAGATTTGTCCTCCTAGAATTTGGAACAGTCAATTAAAAGTGAAAGGATTACTATTAACTGGACTACAAACTGTATAGTCAAGGCAGACTGCACAGAAGTGCAAAACAGAAAGTATGAAAACCATAATAAACTAGAAATGTGTCCATAGGACACGGTGCCCCCACCGCGCCACTGTTCTGTCAATCTTTTTACTAAGTCAAGGGAAATAACTCTACAAATACTGGATAAATCCACAAGCAAAACTCCAGGTGCAAATCTAAATATGCTGAGCAATCTGCCCATAAGGTTTAATGACCATGTCAAATCCTTTTTGAGTAACTTGCGACACAAGTTGAAAATTGCAAAAATTTTCTAAGTGAAGGGCCAATAACTCTAAAAATTCAAATAAATCCAGACAAAAATACCTGGTGCACAGCTGCACATGCTGATCAATAATCCTGTAAAGTTACATGACTCTAGGTCAAATACTTTTTGAGTAATGTGCGACACATGTTGAAAATTGCAAAATTTTACTAAGTCAAGGGCAATAACTCTGAAAATACTAAAAAGTATTCACACGAAAATACCCAGGTGCACAACTACACATGCTGATCAACATTCCTGTAAAGTTTCATGACTCTAGGTGAAATTCTTTTTGAGTTACGTGTGACACAAGTTAAAAATTGCAAATTTTACTAAGTCAAGGGCAATTACTCTGAAAATACTAAAAATATCCACACGAAAATACCCAGGTGCACAACTACACATGCTGTTCAACATTCCTGTAAGGTTTCATGACTGTAGGTCAAATACTTTTTGAGTTACATGCGACACAAGTTGAAAATTGCAAAATTTTACTAAGTCAAGGGCAATAACTCTGAAAATACTAAAAATATCCACTCGAAAATACCCAGGTGCATAACAACACATGCTGATCAACATTCCTGTAAAGTTTCATGACTCTAGGTCAAATACTTTTTGAGTTACATGCGGCACAAGTTGAAAATTGCAAAATTTTACTAAGTCAAGGGCAATAACTCTGAAAATACTAAATATATCCACATGAAAATACCCAGGTGCACAACAACACATGCTGATCAACATTCCTGTGAAGTTTCATGACTCTAGGGCAAATACTTTTTGAGTTACGTGCGACACAAAAGTGAACGGACGGACAAGGGTAAATCTAAATGCCCGCCACTAACGTGGGGGCACAAAAAATTATTTTATATAATTACTCAACATTTAATGTAATTCTTAGCCCTAATTTCAATCAAAAGAGTTTTATTGCTTTCCTTTTTGTGTCATTTAAAATTTTTGAACAATAAAAATAATTATTCTGGAAAAAATGGAGTAAGCTAATAATCTGAAATTTGGCACACATGTTATTGATATAGACCTATGTCAAATGGTATAAAATTGAAAAAACAACACCAAATACTTCCAGTCCCTTCAGGCCATCCTTAAAAAAATGTTTGTTTGCATTAACGCGACCGACTCACAAAATTTGCCCCTACTCAAATTTTTTTATTCATGGTCTGAATAATTTTTTTTTTTTAAATCAGAAAAATTATGCCTTGTGCTTTGTTTTCATTCTTTTAAAGGTTAATCAAAGAAATAAAATGTAGTTCTTATTAAATAAGAATTCAGTTATCAATTTATCAATTGTTACCAGATTTTCAAAGCATGTACTGTCCAGCATTTTGAAATTCCATGTTTATTTGGGAGTACAGTTCAATAAAAAAAAAAGGAAAAAAAAAAGAAAAATCAACCTACCTACCCACCTTGAAAATTCTGGGTCGGGTTACTGCAAACAAACATTTTTTTAAGGATGGCCTCATGTAAAAAAAAACCCCTTAGTGGTGTCCCACTAAGATTCATTTTGTTATACACTCAAATATTACTTACCCTATATCATAGATACTAGCAAGTAGTACTTGTTTTTGTTCTGTTGCCTCATTTATACATCTATCCCTTCTATATTCATTATAATCTTCCAAGGCTGTCTCCGTGGCAACTCTATAAAACTGTTCAGCTGTCTTTGTGTCACCAAAAATAGCATGCATTCTTGCTATCTCACTTAAATACATGGCTTTTGTGTCGGCTAGATATGTGGTGATAAAAACAACAATAAAATATCAAACAGATGTTCTCCTAACTTTTTTACTTGCTCAGTAATAAAATTGATTATTGTGCATGATTTGATGTTTCAAATTTCAAAAACAGAAATAAAGTAGTGTTTGATGTTTGTGTTTGATGTTTAAAATTGGGTTATTTTTTATAGATATTCAGAAACGTGCAAAACATGATTTTCAAAAAAAGGGGAAAAACAAAATTTTTTAAAATGTTTCTTTTAAAGGGAAACCCCCCCGAAATTAATAAAGACTAAAAAAATTAAAAATTTTTAAATTTTTCACTAGATAATGGGGCCCTTGAAACAGAAAATATATACTTGTCTTGTTTTTTAAAAAGGCAACTTGACTGCTTTGCACTTAAGTGTTTTGGTTATAATGACCCACTAAATTTGTGATAATCTCGAAAAATATTTCCATTCCCCTTGTGTCAAAAATCCTCAGTGGAGACCCTTTAATACTTTAGCAGAACATGCTGAATATAAATGCCTAAAGCTTACTTTCAGTTTCATTTTCTACCAAGTTTCTAAACATATCCGTTGCTATGGCAATTTTCCCCCGAGCCCACATCACATATGGCAAAGTTTTTTCAAACAGGATATCAACAAGAGTTTTATACCTGGAAAAATTTAAAATAGTTCATTTAATGGTAGGTATCAAAACAAATTGCAGATATTTTTCTTAATTCAGATTCTTTCTAACATACTCAAATTTTAAATAATTGTACAGAATATTCTATACTTTCCCAGCAGTTTAAACATTTTAAATGATATCAAGTACCAATATTTCCTAATATTCTGATACTAATACTTTATTTCATAAACATGTGTATCAAATAAGAATACATTTGATGAAGTTTTTCATTTCATACTCGATTTTCAAAACATACTTAAATGACTCAAATCAAACTAGATGCTCAAGTTGCCCAACTACCGTGAATAGGCAAGGTGTCACATCTGACCTTGAGCTTTGACCTAGTCAAATGGTTTTTGTGTGCAACACTCTATCTCATGATGTTGAACATTTGTGCCAGGTTATTTGAAATTCCACTGGTACAGATTTGTTGTGTGGACAAACTGTCCGAGACATTTTTTTGTTTTTAATTTGACTTTGAGGTCCAACTTTCTAAACCAAAAGTACAAGATATACTATGCTCAAATGTGATATTTGAAAATATTGACAATGGCTACACAGTCCTTTTGTACATATACCTGTAAAGTTTTACGTTCTTTTATTTAAACAAGATATGTTTGTAAAACATGTATGCCCCCTATCAGCAGCCAATTAGTCATGTGATAAGGTTATTATGCATGACTTCTGACCCAGTGATCAAACAATTAATAAGGGTTATCAAGTATCTACTGGTCATGACCTTAACCTTTGACCCCTTGACCCAAAACTCAAAACGGGTCATCTGCTGGTCACGACCAATCATCATACAAAGTTTGAAGTTCCTAGGCCTAAGCGTTTTTAGTTAATTGATCGGAAACTGTTTTAACATACAACCTCAATGTGACCTTGACCTTTGACCCCTTGACCCCAAAATCAATAGGTCATCTGCTGGTCATGACCAATCACCATACCATGTTTGAAGTTCCTAGGCCAAAGGGTTCTTAAGTTATTGATTTGAAAGCATTTTTACCTACAAGGTCAATGTGACCTTGCCCTTTGACCCTTAACCCCAATATCAATAGGGTCATCTACTGGTCATGACCAATCACCATACCAAGTTTGAAGTTCCTAGGCCTAAGGTTCTTTAGTAATTCATCGGAAACCGTTTTTACCTAAGAGGTCAATGTGACCTTGACCTTTGACCCCTTGACCCCAAATTCAATAGGGGTCATCTACTGATCATGACCAATCACCATATTAAGTTTGAAGTCCTTAGGCCTTAGGGTTCTTTCGTTATTGATCGGAAACCGTTTTTACCTACAAAGTCAATGTGACCTTGACCTTTGACCCCTTAACCCCAAAATCAATAGGGGTCATCTGCTGGTCATGACCAATCACCATACCAAGTTTTGAATTTCCTAGGCCTAAGGGTTCTTTAGTTATTGATCGGAAATCGTTTCTACCTACAAGGTAAATGTGACCTTGACCTTTGACCCCTTAACCCCAAAATCAATAGGGGTCATCTGCTGGTCATGACCAATCACCATAGCAAGTTTGAAGTTCCTAGGCCTAAGGGTTCTTTTGTTATTGATCAGAAACCGTTTTTAACCAAGAGGTCAATGTGACCTTGACCTTTGACCCCTTGACCCCAAAATCAATAGGGGTCATCTACTGATCATGACCAATCACCATACCAAGTTTGAAGTTCCTAGGCCTTAAAGTTCTTTAGTTATTGATCGGAAACCGTTATTGCTTACAAGGTCAATATGACCTTGACCTTTGACCTCTTGACCCCAAAATCAATAGGGGTCATCTACTGATCATGACCAATCACCATACCAAGTTTGAAGTTTCTAGGCCTAAAGTTCTTTAGTTATTGATGGGAACACGTTTTTGCTTACAAGGTCAATGTGACCTTATCCTTTGACCCCTTGACCCCAAAATCAATAGGGATCATCTACTGATCATGACCAATCACCATACCAAGTTTGAAGTTCCTAGGCCTTAAGGTTCTTTAGTTATTGATCGGAAACCGTTTTTGTTTACAAGGTCAATGCGACCTTGACCTTTGACCCCTTGATCCCAAATCAATAGGGGTCATCTACTGTTTATGACCAATCACCATACCAAGTTTGAAGTTCCTAGACCTAAAGGTTCTTTAGTTATTGATCGGAAACCGTTTTTGCTTACAACTTACAAGGTCAATGTGACCTTGACCTTTGACCCCTTGACCCCAAAATCAATAGGGGTCATCTACTGGTCATGACCAATCACCATACTAAGTTTGAAGTTCCTAGGCCTAAGGGTTCTTTAGTTATCACTCGGAAACCATTTGGTCTACGGACCGATGGACCGACAAGTGCAAAGCAATATACCCCCTTTTCTTTGAAATGGAAATGGGGGCATAATAAGACATACAAGGTAAGAATTTTATAGATTTCAATAAATATCTGCAATAAACATATTTTACTCAAAGATGAGCACAGTATATCTTTTAAATGATTCATAGGGCAATATTCATGTAGTCAGTCTTTTTTTTTTTTTGGAAAATATCATATTTTGGGCTAGGTGGAACAGCCTGAATTTGGTGGGAAATCACTGTAAAATCAAAGTCTTGACACTCAAATAATACAAGTACAACATATAATGTAAAAATATATTTACCTGAGACTTAGTGCTCTTTTTAGACGGATAATTGATGTTGTTGGTGAAACACTACCTGTGTGGCTAGGTAACATAAGATCTATAGCTGTACCAAAAGCTGCAATAAATAACCGCACATTGACTTTACAATATCACTACAACTGAACTTTTAACAATATTTATTTCTTAAAACAAAAATGTGAAAAAAATGAAAAGTACAGCTTGGAATAATACACATTTCTTTGTTCAGAAATAAATCAGAATAGTTCAGGATTACAGTTATGTTAACATAATATATCTGAAGTTCTATAATATAATTTCTCATTTAATTAATTTCCTTAATTTTTTATACAATTCAAAATGGATTTAAGGTACTGAAAACAGAATGCTCAAAGGCTGAAATAGCAAGTGAACATATAGTGATGTAAGTTCGCAAATACAATATTCAAAATGAGTCCTTATTGTGTTGAAAACAGTATGTTCAAATATCAATATGATTATAAAATTATGTCATAAATGTACACATATTACTGCGAAATTCACTTATATTCGTGGGCAAGAAATTTCATGGTTTTATCAAAACAGGCATTTTCGTGGGTTCTTAAATTTGTAGATTTTCAATTTCTTGTAAAACAAATGACAGCAGGTGTCACTTTTGTAGATTTTCAATTTCTTGTAAAACAAATGACAGCAGGTGTCACTTTTGTATAAAATAAATAACCTCATGCAAAGTAATCTTACACTTAATCACCATGCATTTTACTTACTGCATGTACATATCTTTCCGTATCACAAAGAGCTTGTCAATAAATTTAATCCATGCCTCTGGGCATTTATTACACAAAAATCGGCGGAAAAGGGCCGATGCATGTTTGTAATGTATAGAATGGAGACATGGTAAGAAGTATTTGTTGGGATAAAAATTCGAAGGATCTTAAATTCAAGGATTGACCTACCCACAAAAACAACAAAAATTCTTGTTCAACAAATAATAATAAATACTTATTGCAAAACTTTAAAGGTCAGACTTTCTACAAACATAATTGTATTGTTGTCTTATAATATAATGTTAATAATTAGGTGTTTTAATAATGGCCTTTTTATTGGGCTGACAAATTAGCCTGAGACCGAAACCCAAAGTCTAATATGACTGTCTTAAACCCAATAATATGGTCATTATGAAAACAATTATTGTTTTCTCATAAAGTCTGTACTTTTTGCATAATGGCCTTGTTTTATGTTCATAATGCCATGGTGAACTTCATATTAGCCTTAGATTTGGAGTTAAAGCGTGCCTTATATTGAAAAGTTAATAAAGACTCATAACATAATACTCACCCCACATAGCGTAATTCAAGGTGACATTGTCATTAAGATAATAGTCGTTATATGTATAATGCAAGTTATTACTGTCCGTGTGATAACTGGAAGATACAGTATATAAAAATGATGGCGTCTTCTCACTTCCATAGTCCCCATTTTCTAACATACTCTTTTGTGGGGCAAATGGTATAATAGCCCATATGCTTCTTTTGGGAAAAAAAGGCTTAGGTGTTTCAGAAGAATCTGTCTCACTTTTACTATTTTCAACATATGCCTTAGCTTTCATTTGGTTTTCCACTAAAGGTAATACTTTATTTAAAAAGAAAGATAACTGATTTTCCAATTGTTTCTGGCTCCATCCCCACTGCGATATAAGTTTCTTCATTCCATATGGTAATACAGTGGCCTCTTTTTCTAGTGTATTGGTTCTTTTCTTGCCCTTTTCAGAATTATATCTTTGTTTTCTCCTATTTACTTTAAGACACAATTCAACAAGTGTTGGAACTCTATGCTGGATCTCAACATCTGGTCCTGCTGCTAATACTTCAGTGAAAACATCGCTTATTTCATCAGTAGCATCAAACAAGTTTCCAAGATTAAATAGATCATCTAAATATATTACTTTAGCCTGATCTCTCCTTTTTCTTTTCTGTTTCTTTGAAAGACGTCTTCTTCTTCCATGTTCAGGCTCCCCAGGTGATCTTACAGCTGTTGTATCATTTCCAATACAAGACATAAATAGTTCATCTTCTTCATCCTCTTCATTTTCACAATCAGTATCTAAGTAGGAATCTAATATATCTGAACCAATACTTTCTAACTGATCCTCAGATTCTGTTACACTCCGACCTCTGACCTCAATCTCTCCCTCTTCTTCACAGGCAGTCTCATATTCACTACTGTCATCAACAGTTTCTTCAATATCATCAGCCCTTGCATTACCATCATCTTCTTTCTTAACACACTCTTCTGAACCTGGAGCTAGGGTCTGAAAACATTAACAAAACCAGCTAACTTTAAAGAAATGCAGGCTTTAAATGAAATAAGATACAGCAGTATTTAGTAACAGTACAAATAGCATTTTAAAATTAACAATCTGAAGAATTTTGTGTTGAGACCTGAAACTTCACTGAGATTTTGTATGCAATTAAA
The DNA here is from genome assembly GCF_026571515.1 of Ruditapes philippinarum. Classification (NCBI taxonomy): domain Eukaryota; kingdom Metazoa; phylum Mollusca; class Bivalvia; order Venerida; family Veneridae; genus Ruditapes; species Ruditapes philippinarum. The sequence goes on from NW_026861317.1 coordinate 72,272, forward strand.
TATTTCACTACAGGTATAGATTTGAAAGTTCACACATTTTATTGGGATAATAAATGTTGGTCACTATCCATGACCAAATACTCTTCCTACAAATGAATTATGTTCATTAAGGAATAAAAAGAATTCTGGTTCAGGTATTGCAAGTAAGTTTAATCTTGACAACCACTTCTTTTATTCACTTTACATAAGTCTCTAGGGACATGCATGAGCTCAGTAACCAAAAACTCATTTTTCTAGCATGCTACATGTATTTTGTGGAAATATTTCCCTTTTTGAATTGAGAGAATTCCTGACTTCTTTTGAAGTTTTTTGATTTACTAAATGTTAACATGCAGTTAGTGAGAACTGTCACTGACAAGTTATGTCTCTCTGACAACTCTTCAAACACATGATAAAAATCAAAGGTGAAAAGTGTATTTGAATAATCCCTTTTCTGGGTATATTTAAAAAGAAATTGCCATACTTGTTAAACTGCCTTTAACAAAAATAGCATAAACATTCATTTATAATTACTTTTTTCTTTTTCCGTTTGCCTTTTTTGACAGGTTGGTGTTCTGCAGCTTGACTAATCTCCCATGAAATCATTCGTGAGAAAGCTGGTCTCTGTTTCTGTAGCTTTATAAGCTTCTTGATATCCTTACTTTCATCAGCCATTTCTATATCTGAAACAAACAAACAAACATCGTACTGTGAATACACTTGATTTCATTTTGCAGGGCTGAAATTTCATGTTCTTGTCAACAAGGGCATTTTTGTGTTGTTATTTTAATTCATGGAATGCCTGATTTTGCAAAATATGAAAATGAAAATAATGTACAAGATGTAACACAAAGAGAATCTTACAGCAGACAAAATAAAATTTCCATGGATAGACCTATCCACTAAAAGTAGTGCCCAACAAATAGTTACAATTTTGCAGTACAGTAACAACATTGTAAGGGAAATGGTTATAATTGATATCTTGTTTGTTTGGTTTTACAAAGCACCAACACAGTATGGGTCATATGGCGCTGAAACAGGAAAGATGTTTTGGACTAACCTAATGTGATACAAACTGAAAAGCACCACCAAAGGTGTTTCATTATTTAACCTTTTGCCCAATGAGCATATTGTGAAAAATGGCAGTTTTCATTGAAAAACCTCCAGTTACAATTTCAAACTGCTATGAAACTATGAAAAATGCTTCAATACTAATGAAACTTGGCACAGATGTTGACTGGACCATAGCCTCTGTAACAGCATGCTCAATCATAAATTTCCTGTTACCATGGCAATGGGGGACGTCTCAAAATTGCGAAAAATCACTATTTTGCATTGTTTTTTTCCATCAAAACTTATTTCAAAGTGCTGCAACTTCTCAATGAATTGAGATAGAGTAAAAGGCTTTTCAGCGTCGCTTACTAGTTACCCTGAGATCGACCTGAGGCCATTTTTAGCCATTTTTGTCACATGTTCAAAATTTTCTTGGCAATGAGGGGGACTACCGCCCTCCCCCTTCAAACCCCCCAAACAGAAGGGGGCACATCCCCATTCTGGCAACCCCTGATGTACCATTTTGATGGGGGGGGGGGGGGCGGTAAAGTATCTTCTTCAATTTCATCCACATCACAACAAAATTTAATCAATTGTAAGAAGTTAAATGGTTAAACGTCATTCGCGTCATCTAGGGGGTCAAGCAAAATTCTGGAGGGTGTCAGTAGCGGATATGTCCTCCTGCTTTGTTGATGAGTACCAAACAACACCTCCTCATGCTGTTGATCAGCCGTCTGATGACCTGGAGTTTGATGTTCAACCATTCCTCATGTAACGCTTGTTCCAGATCCCTCAGGTTGTTGAAGTCATTAGGTTGACGTACTTTGCGGCCAAGATGGTCCCAGAGGTGCTCTATTGGAGATAAATACGGGGATCTGGCCAGCGTCAAGCACCCGGAAGTTGTTTTGCCTCAAGAAGTCCTGTGTTACCCGAGCTGTGTGTGGCCTGGCGTTTTCATGCTAAAGGACGTCAGCGTTGCCCTGACGTAGATATGGCAAAACATACGGACGTCTGGACCGTAATCCAACGTACCCAACAAAATTCTAGTTCCTGTTGCAGTATGTAAACAGCTAAACAGTTCAGTGCTCGTCAAAAAACGATTACGTTGCAACAACGTCAGAAGGTACCTGTTTTCATGTTGCGTTGTTTTCTTTAGTCTTCCAGAACGGGGTCTATCTTTAACACTGTTTGTTTGTCTGTACCTGGACTGGAGACGGTAAATTGTCCGCTCATGCACTTGAAAATGGAGTGCGACATGATTAACGGTAGATCCACTGTTGGGCATACAGATAGCTATAAGCCTATTGTTTAACGTCATGCCAGAGCGACGTCCCATGACAACGTTTTAATTTTTTAAGAATTCAGGTTTGTGTACTATAAAACATGTTGTACCACTAGTAAAATTAAACATAGTGACACTGGACTGTGCAAACATGTGGTGCACATGCATTTTGACGTCTACATGAAAAGCGTGCACATTTCAATAGTACACAATAAAATCACCAAATAGTGAATAGCTTAGGACTGGTGCTCATCATGATTACACATGTTAGTATAAAAAGCTACTTTACAGTGTGTAGTATATATCGCAATATCAAAAAACTGACTATACTTTTTGTTTTGAGTATACAAGAGAAGACATATTGTGAAGCTTGAGATGACACCTAATAAATGTCTGGCAATCAATAATATTTCATAAGCATCTTAAGTGCATATAGAGCTCCAAATAATTTTTTAGGCCAAAGTGGTTTTCCCCTCAAAATCTAGAGTAACTGGTACAATGAAAATTTTTCATTGCCTTCTAAAATCTAAAAAGTTCCCTTTTTTTACATAAATTAGATTGACTTGACAATAAAATATTGATTCAATGTGAAATAATACAAAACTTGCTCTGTTAAGGCACTTGCTTCCCTACACTAAGGTTTGTTTAGGATACACAGCAAAATAATGACAAGACTCATTTTTTTGTTGCTGACATGTTAATTGTTGTAATTTAAATATGTCACAATGACATTCTTTTACAATCAGCCATGGTCAGCAAAAGGCTTCATTTATACACTATTTCTACAATTTGGTGCCTGCTTTTTGGTTTGGATCAATTATAATTGAAATTAGAATAAAAATAAACATAATATATTTAAAAATTTCATACAAATGCAAATTACTTGACTATGTATGTCGTTGGTCGAGTGGCGTAAGTCGAAGACTGAATACATCTTTGTAAAAAGTACATGTAAAATGCAAACAGTGTGATCAAGATGATACAGACTGAACTAATTGCTTAAAGTACAACTTGTTTCAGTTCTACAATACTTACAGAAAATCAGAAAATGGGCTTCAAATAAACAAAAACAAACATGTGCACATTTTCTGAGTTACCATTAGCTTAAGGTCTTCAGCGTACCCGATTATATACTATGACATGACGTGAACGCTGAAGACAACCCAGTAGGGAAAGTCCACCAATAATCGTGCCAGGAATCTGACACGCTCGTATTCATTCATTGAACATGTCATGAAGTAAAGTGAAGCATATCTTGATAAAACTATATAGAATCCGTTGATAAGCCAAGGACGGACAAATAAAAATCTTATTACTAACATAAACTAACTATTAGTTTCCGACAGGTAAAAATTCCGGCACTTGGCCGCCATATTGCCAAAATTTTTGACCACGTGATTACGAGATTGACCTTTATGAACCCATGTGCTTCCAATATTTTTATAAATTACTTTTTTTAAAGATATTGAAAAAGGTGATTTAATTTTACTGACTTTTATATCCAATAAAATTATATATTTAAGTACTAAAAAAATAATGAAAATAAATAAAAACATTATCTTGAATAAAAACATCGAAATCATGTCAACAAAATGTTCTAAATATAGTACACGACTCTATTCAAATCGGTTCCCGCGAATGACATCATACGAGGTCTCGCGTGGCACCTAAATGTCATGGACGAATATAGTCGGCGTAAATTGATGTTTTACAGTTAAATAAGAAATTTTAATGATGGTATTAATATTTTGATACTTTAATTGGTATAGAACAATATTAAAATAATGGTTTTATCGTAAAATGCACAAGAATTGATTGGGTCAAGTGTATTTGCAAGTGAAAAATAAGAATAAATCAACTTATGTTATTCTGGTAAGGTTTCGTAACGGGTCTAATCCAAAACTTTAATGCCGCATCTAATGAAAAACAAAAATGTTAAATAGCGCCTTATTAAGTTTTGGAAGCCAGAACTAAGTTACCGTGTAATTCCTAGATTATCCAATTCCATTTGTTTACTTGATTTTGGCTACATACTTTACAAATTAAGATTTTTTTAATTTACCTCCAGTTTTTCAACGTTAAGGGGAAAAAATTGTAAAAAATGGCAGCATCTTATATAGGAACACTGCATCTGCCCCACCCACTTTAATTCGATAAAAACAAATCGTCACAGAGATTGACATTCCATAATTAATACATATATTTGAGCACATATACTAACCTTTTAAGGAGAGCGTTAGAAAACAAACTTTTCAGATGCTTCTTGTGAGATGTCACGCCTGAAAGTTACAAACATTTGCATACAAGTTGCACAACTTCCGTAAATCTCCATGTACACAATAATCTGGTTCCCTGTCCTATTATGGTTCCCATCTTTTTAGAAGTGCGCAGGGGACCAGTCTTTTACAATTGTGGCAGTATTAATTACCGCTAAGGAAAATAACTCACACAAAGAGCCTTTTATCCATAAATTTCGGTTATTATTATTTTATTTTTGCAACAACATAGATCACAGTTACATAATAAGATATACATGTATATAAAATAACAGTTTAACAAATTAAAATATCATTTCATATAAATAATAAATTAAATAAATTAAGTTACTGTAATGACTGAAATCAGATGAGACATTGGATAAAATTATTTTTAAAAAAATCACAGTTCAGATTAAGACTACAACAAGTCAGAATTATAATTAGCACAGGATATTGTTAAAAGTTACTGATAGACATGATATATAAAAACGAATTGTATCATAGTTTGGGGACCTTTCTGTTGAAAATGTGTCAGAATTAAATCGTATATATATACGTACATGTACAGTTCGTTAACTGGAGTGCAGGTATTATAGTTACCCGCACACCAGAGTATGCCCATTGATTGGCTCATTTTTGCTGGGGTTTACTTATTGTGACGGAAGAGAAAGGGAAAGCGACAGAAATATCATATTCAGATGCTCGTTCATTGCTTTCTTTTTCCCGGGGTTTCATATTGTGTCAACAGGGAACGTGACTGACTATGATACAAAAGAGAAAGAACATCAAAACACTCGGCAATCTGATTAAATGTCGGGTGGGGGGGGGGGCTACATCCTCTCGTACAAATCAGATAGCCTCGTGTTTCGATGCTCTTTCTATTACATAGTTTAACATAGACTTTAAAAGAGAAAAAAATTAAATGAATAAATAATAATAATAAAATTTCAATACAATGGTCTTGTTTAAGAGTGATCTATGGATACAAGGATAGCACATCAAGCTGGTGGCTTATTTCCAATGGGATCCTGTAGACCAATTAGATGGAAACAAGATGAAACAAGAGAGACATTCATTTCTCAGATAAAAATAGACAATGAGATAGACTACAAATTAATCTTAGAATCTTATTATCACAGTAGTTTTGCATTATCACAGAAGAAAAATACTCACTGGATCAGTATCTTAACACATAATTGCTATATTATCATAGCAGTTTTGCATTATCACAGAAAAAAAGGCACAGGAAAACATAGGATGACTAAAAATATAATAAAGCGTGGTGTACATATGTCGCCACTCAGTAATATAAAAAATCACTTTGATGTTGCGTAGCCCAAATTGAAGCAAGATGGCTTTTAACAAACTATTAACAAACTGGCAAACTATTCCAAACTTTAATACCATTATAGAAAAAAGTGCCATTACATGTCTTATTACAATGAGGAATTGAAAAATTAAACTTATTTGATCTTGTACGTGTTGTAATTGTGTATATCAGACATCCTAACAAAGTTTGTTTTCATATAAGTTGGACACTTATTATAAAAAATCTTATGCATATGATTAAGTCTTAGTTGTTTTATTCTATTTTCAATATTTAACATTTTAACATCTGTAAAATCAGAAGGAGTTAAACTAGTTCTTGGATGGTAATCTTTTATAAACCTTATGACTTTGTTTTGAGCTACTTGCAGTTTCTTTTTCAGACTTTTATAACTTTCGTACCAAGACGAACAAGAATAGTCAAAATGAAATTGGATTAAAGCAGAACAGAGCAGTTTTCTACAGTTAAAAGATAGACATTTACTGTTTCAGTACAAAAATTTAAGCTTAGTGTTTACTTTAGATATAACTGTATTAACAATTTATTCTCCAGACAGAGCATTTTCAATTTTCAAACCAAGATATTTAACTGGACATCTTAGTTGATTCAAAAGTGTGACCATTACAAATAATATTGAACTTATTAATCTTTTTAAGTTTTTTCTTTGGAACAAAATCATACATTCAGTTTTGGCCTAAATGAAGAGACAGTTTAATATTATTATCAACATGCCAATCTGAACAAGATTCTAGAGTTTTACCTAATTTCCGTGAAATAAAATCAGGATCATGATGAGAAAAAAGTATACTGCTGTCATCAGCATATATTACACTCAGAATCGATGCTGGTGATCTATCATTTCCATAGCATAAAAAGAGCAATGGACATGAGGAACACCACAATTTACTATTGATGGAGATGATATGTACTAATTGTTTTCTGTTATTAAGATAAGATCTAAACTAGTCTTTATTGGTAATTCCCATCAGATGAAGTTTTCCACAAAGAATATTATGATCAACAGTATCGAATGCCTTTTGCAAATCTTTCATTATCATTCCAGTAAATAAGCCTTTGGAATTATTCAGTCTGATATGATCTAACAAATGTATGAGACAAGTATCAGTTGAATGTGAACTTCTTAAACCAGATTGGTATTCATACAATATATTATTTTTAACAAGATATGATTCTAATTGATTATATACAGCTCTTTCTATTTTCTTAGAGATGATACTTAATATACTAACAGGCCTATAATTGTCCACTTCAAGTGTACTATTTTTCTTATATAATGGTTTCACCCTGGCAAGTTTTAAATCACCCGGGACAAAATTTTCTCTGATGGACATGTTTATTATGAAAGCAACAGGTAATTTAAAAAAGCTAGCTCCATCTTTTAAAAATCTTGCAGGTATTCCATCCAGACCTGTACTTTTACAAACATTTAAACTGCAAAGTTCTTTAAATACAAAATTTTCAGACACAGTATTTAAAAATAATGTTTTACTATGTGAGTAAGAATTGGAGTAAATCTATTTAATAATAGTGGAATCAAGAGTAAATAAATTCTTGCCAGTTGGCAGTTTTTCTACAAGTTTGGCTGCAACAGTTGTAAAAACTTCATTAAAATGATTTGCAACAGATACTGACTCGTGTGAATTCTCACCACAATTTTTGTATTAGATTTCTGTTGATTTTTATATCCAAGGGATTTTAAATTCTGCTAAAGCTTTTTGGGATAAAATTTGTTTTCTTCAACTTTATTAGAAAAATATTCAAATTTAGCTTTTCTGAAGGTGTGTAAACTTCTTTATAAAACAATGTTGTCTTTGTCCTCTAGGAATATTGTTAATTCTAAATGGATAAATTTTGTGAAAGAAACACTTACTAATCTTGGCATGTCAGAATATTTTCATTTACAGAAGGTAGATAATATTAATCACTTTAAAATATTGTGAAGCTTAGACTACAATATCAATTTTTACAAGATTGGCATAGTACTATTGATACATCCTCTAAGTGTTTAGTGTATCGTACATATTACAACACTCATTGTTTTGAAAAATATCTAGATGTACTTCCTTTTGACATAGGCAAATATTTATGTAAATTTAGAACAATGAATCACCTATTACCAATTGAAAAAGGCAGACATTTGGCAATTGATCATAATAATAGGCTCTGGTCCTTATGTCCGTGTCAAGCTATTGGTGATGAATTTCACTACTTATTTGAATGTTCTTACTTTAATGACATAAGACTTAAATCTCTTCTTCCCAGGATTTATATTTATCCCAATATTTTTAAACTTGACAGATTAATGAATAGTTGTGACAAAAAATTCTACTAAAATTATCTTTATTTTGCAAAAACATTATGTTAAAATTTAAATAATTAATACTTCTCATTCTCCGTCCTATTTGTTACAATGTAAAATACATGTTTTATTGAATTCAATACTTGAATTGAACAATATGATCTCCTTTTTTGTTTATTTAGCTAGTCATAATTGTATTCTTATATTGTGATATTTGTGATTTTTGACTGTTATTTTTCTGTATGTTTGTTGTTATAACCAGTTGCATATTATATGCCTTGGTTCAATAAAAACTGAAACTGAAACTGATTTGTCTCTGAACATTATTTTTGATTTCACTAAAAATTAAAAAAAATATTAAAATCTTCATTGCAGCCATTTTTCTTGAATTTATATAGGTATAAATCTCTTTGTTTAATCAGTTCAAAAGTTTCAGAAGACATCCAAGGTTCAGAAGATTGTTTAAGTTTGATTTGTTTAATAGGAGCGACATGGTTTAAAATTTCCATAAAAATCTCTTTAAAGGCCAAACAGGCTGTGTTCACATCATTTGCTAAATAACAAGCATCCCAGTTAGTACTGGTAAGTTTATACACAAACATGTCTTTGCTATAATTCTTTAAAGATCTAATTTTAACAATATTATGCTTGTTTGAAGTTATTTTCACATATTTCCCTGTACAAAAAGTAAGAAAATGGTCGCTAACTACAATAGGAATAGTTCCTGATTGGAAAAATTTAATCTTGATGGTTGCAAAGAACATGATCTAACAAACTACAAGTTGTATCTGTAATACGTGTTGGTTCAGAAATAATCTGAAGAATATTACAATAATATTTGAAAGAAGAACTTGTTTTTTGTTTAAAACATATATTAAAATCTCCTTGAATTATAGTTTCACAGTCAGTTCTCAATTTTGATAAAATCAATTCAAAATTATTCAAAAAATCAGTTTGTTTTGGGGGTCTATACACAGTTCCGACAATGAATGGCTTTGTCCTTGCAAGAAGTAGTTCAAAGAATAAAAATTCATCGGAAGTTTCATTGAGATCTTGCCTTACAGAAAAGGCCAAATCATTTCGAATATATGCACAGACTCAACCACCATTTCTATGTCTATCTTTACGTAAGACAATATAATTATCAATATTTATTTCACCATCACTAACTGTGTCATCTAACCAAGTTTCTGTCATAGAAAAAACAGTAGGATTACATTTTTGTACAATATATTTGACTTCTGACATCTTAGGTAAAAGAGATCTACAATTCATATGGATAAAATGCAAACCCTTCCGTAAAAAAACATTGAAAATGGTCAGTATTTGCGTGTGACTGTAGAGTATTTGTAAAATAATTTGTTTCACTAAAATCTTCATTATTATTAAGAATCCTGTGATATCTTTATTTTATTTTACGAGTATAATATATCGTCACTTATTCTCCTGTTTAATGTATTTTTTTTCTGTGTTTCGGTTGTTACATGTTTACAATTTTGTAGTTTATGTCATATAATTTAATGTTATGAACCATGGCGGTATTGAACAAATCTGAAAAATCTTGAAATCTTATTTAATATATACTTGTATACACAACATTGTAATAATGATTGTTTGGCAATATTGATCTGAGACATTTGAACATTCAATGACCTTTTGTCGGTATACTGTATGATACAACGGTAAACGTATAACGTACCCGCATATCACTTGACTTACTAGCCTCGGTGACAAGGTGTAAGACATGCAGTTAGTGGTTGGTTCGGATCATATGATTTTTCTCATGTTTTTCTTGTATGATCTTTTGTTATATTTTGCAAAACTTGACAACTATGTTCTTACATGCGAATCACTCATTGTACGACTTTACATAAAAATTAATGAAATGAAAAAGCTGTTCCACTCTATTCATATAAATGATGAAATTGAATTAAAAATGCTAGAAATGAAACACATACTTTATCAACTCGTGTTTCAATATAATTGACAAAAATTAAAAATCAATTTATGAAAACTACAAAAAAAGTTTGTTCAAGATGGGAACTTGTAAATTTCGTAGTTAAAATTCCGTCGTTCTTTCCACTAGGCTATCGAACAATATTTTTGAAGAATGAAAGTATCGATATCTATATATAGTATAGTGACAAATCACTGAAAATAACGAAACACGTCCTGAAAATTAATGAGTCTCATGCCAATATTGCCAACAAACACCATATTAAAAATATTTATCTTCTTGTATGTATTTTCATTAGAACTAAAGTAAGTTACTTTTGTCTCTGATCTGATCTCGAGTCATACATATAATTATATCTATTTTCTTGTGTTATTCCTTTTGGTTTTGACTTCAATGTTCCCTTGTTCTCCTGCTGGAGCTTATTTAGCGATAAGCGTTTGCAATCAGTATCAGCACATGTATATGCATACTTAAAGGATGACCGGACTCTTTTTCTTGTTGGCCGTATAACTTAATAACTTGAAAATTTCATCTTGAAGATGCTGTAAAGGTCCTTATGGAAAATGTCCATGTTTAGTGTTTCGGGGCCAATATTCATTTTGCGGGCCGATTATCACCTTCCGGTCCTACTCTACCGTGTATTTATCTCTTTATAATACTGCACGTTTGTAACGTCGCTTTTCATTGGATAATCTTGACGTTTATATAGCTTTATATACACGGCTGCTGTCGATTTATGAAGAAATCGCGCTTTAATCCTCTAAAAATGCTGCTTGCTGTATTATAAATTCGTCATAAAGATTTCTGACATGTTATATGGCCGTATATAAACGGTTGTTTGCAATATAACCCTCGCCTAGCGGCTCGGGTTATATATACAAACAACCGTTTATATAGGGCCATATAACCTGTCAAGAATCTTTATAACTAATATCATACAACAACACTGAGATGAGTATACATTGTGTATATTCAGTAACGTGGGAATGTGAAAATAACGCAGGAATTGTGCAAAACTAACGCAGAATTGTGCAATTCTATTGCCGTAACGAACACAGCGGTTAGTAATGAATCAATCTTTTATTGTAAATCAAATTGTAAGAAATGAATTAGCACATACTGTTGCTGAGGCATATAGTTTTTTTCAAACTTCTTAAAACATTCACATGGTATTGTTTGTTTTTCAAGCTCATTCGTGCGAATGACGACCTGACTAGCGTATTGAAGGCGATTTTTGAGCGGTGTCGAAATGTTTTAAACACTAGTTAACGCATAAATTATGTTTTTGAATTTGATATTCGGTATACCTGAGGCATTTTCCAAACTACTCTTGTCATAATATACTGAAATAAGAATATAAACTGTGACCAATTTTACGAAGTAACGCCGATTTCGTGCATGACGCACCGAGCATGCTTGTTACCTCAAGTACCTGAATGATATTTTATATACTTGCTTGTACTATTTTATGATACTTGAAGTTGGCGAAAGTCTAAGGTATACCGAATGTCAAAACAATAAAGTTTTAAATGCGGTATTGTACTTATTTATACCGACGAAACTCAAAAGTCGCATCCGAAACTGTACCTGATATATGATATTTATGTCGCTTTCCCTTTCTCTGCAGTCACAATAAGCAAACCCCAGCAAAACTTGGCCAATCAATGGACATGCTTTGGAGTGCGGGTAACTAATACCTGCACTCCAGTTAACGCACTGTGCATGTATATGTTAACGATTTAACTCTGGCACATTTTCAACAGAAAGGTCCATACTAGCATTTCTTTTCCAAAGTATCATAACTATTGGTGGACATAATTATAAGATTTAGTTTTTAAGAATTGTATTCGTAGTACGCATTATTCCTAATACGCAATGGTTCATTTGCCGCACCAGAACCGAAGTAAAAGAAAAAGGAATATCAATTTTATCGAAATCGACTGATTATCTATCGCATTTTCATCTGTGTGTATTACCATGCCGGGATATTATTATCCAGGCACTCTTTGCCTATATTTCAAAATGTATAATATTCAACACAAATAACAGAGTTTCACTCTTTTAATAATCTTATCATAATTGCTAATATGTTGTTTAAACAACTAAAACTCGTATATTTCAATATGTTGTACATTGTTCATATTTCACATCATCATAACAATGCCTGTATTATGTCTAGGTGAACCAACTTCTGACACTGGAATACATGCTACCTCCCAGTTCTCTGACAGAACTTCCGAGAGAACTCATGGTTTGTCCAATTCTCTGTACACCACAGCCGACAGCGTCTGACACCATACTCTGAAAAACTCTGAAATGGAGAACAAGTGAGGACATTATATTTTATAAGCTTTATTGACAGTATTAACTAGTTTATGTATGCCAATACCACTAAAAATTGCTTTTGCAATTTAAGGTAAAATTAAACGGATTAGTTCCAATTATTTTTATGCCACTGCTTCCAAATGCCTATTTGAAAGCATAAAGTTGGAACTAAAAAACAAAACAAAACAAAAGCAACAAAAACAAACAGCAACAACAAACAGACAAACCAACAACAACAAAAACCGGATATAATTATTTGAGCCGTTCCATGACAAAACCAACATAGTGTGTTTGCGCCCAGCATGGGTCCAGACCAGCCTGTGCATCCGCGCAGTCTGATCAGGATCCATGCTGTTCGCTATCAGTTTCTCTATTTGTAATATGGTTTGTAAGCGAACAACATGGATCCTGATCAGACTGCGCGGATGCGCAAGCTGGTCTTGATCCATGCTTGGCGCAAACACACTATGTTGGCCTGGATCCATGCTGGTCCCAAGAGCATTATGTTGGTTTTGTCATGGCGCGGCTCATTTTACCTTGGATCTCTTAGAGACAGCATTAGCATGACTTCCTCTCTCCCCATCAAACCATTATAGGCGGCGCCATTTGTTTGTAAGAAATCACAGAATGTCTGTCCATTAACTGTTTCTAGATAAAAGAAAATATAACAAATGTAAGAATGCCGGCAGGAGGCGGCTTAAGTAATTACTTAAATCATAAAGTGATTAAGATCGTAAGCTTCAAACCACTTATCTCTCACCGCTGTGAGTTCGAATTCTGACAGCGACTTTGGATTCTTTCATGTGAGGAAGCTACTCAGCTAGCTTACGGAACGTTGGATCTTTCTTCACCAGTATAGCTGGAACGTCACAATATTACTGTGTCGGCGTGCCGTAAAACCGAATTAAACAAACAGACAGAAAACATGAAGTTTTAGTGATCGACTGTTTGGCTCTTATCTCCCATGAAATCATAGGAGTAAGTACATGTATACTTTAGTGTCTCTTTCCCCAGTTAATCAGTCAGCAATTTATGATTTACGATTTTGCTGCATCAGCAGCATGTGTTGCGTATTTTAATTAATATTAATTTATAATTAGTAAGTATTTTTATTTTCTTACTAGACGTGTCGGTCATGCATCTAATAATTATGTTAAAGTGATAGTTAATCATATAGTTATTTGGTAATCATAAAGAAATAAGACATGTGAGAGAGGTAATTGTGGGACATAAGATCATCGTTGAATCATTTACTGTTAGTTCCCTTACATTGCGTTAACAGAAGTGTAATATTGGCATAACTGTATTTGATTGTTTGGAAAGAAATGCAAGTACTTATACAATGAAAGTACATTAAAATATGATTTTATGTTCAATTTGACGAGAAAAAAAAGCTATTGGCCCGGTTTCATATAACGGCCAGAACGACATTACATTAAGACTATTTTGCCTTTTTTGCCAATCAGTTTGGGAAGAGTAAAGGGAATTTTGCAGAAAATTCAGATCAAAATTAGAAAATTACGTTTTTTTATAAACAATTTACATTTTCTCTTGATTATATTCAACTTATTGTTAAAAGTTTGAAAAAACCTTTAAAGTTTTTGTTTTTGTAAAAGACAAATTTAGCATTTTATATATAAAAGGCCCCTTTGTTATATACCAAATGGTTTTTTAATTTGGTTTCTAATTTTAGAAAAACCAGGCCTTTCCGGCTTTTTTGGGTTTCCAAATAAACTTCATTTTAATTAAAAAGGGGGAAAAAGGGAATTTTAAAAGTTTAAAATTTGTACTCAAATCTGATTAAATAAATTTAAATAGTACAAGGGGGTTTTTTAATTATTTAAACATTTTATTTTTTAGCTTCTAGGTATCACATCACTAAAAATCAATATTAGTTGAATAGATAACAGCGAACACGTGTTTTTCGTAGTTTACATTGTTTACAAAAAATATCGTATGTATAATGTGCTTACGAAATCATCAAAAGTCTCGTAATTGTCATCAATCTTAGTGCAGAAGTGTTTACTAATTCTATTCGTGTAACCTTCATCACCACACCCGAACCTTCTTTCCAAACAGTCATAGAATGAACACTGACCCCAACTTGCCAGTTGTAGACATTCTTCTGTTATATCTGTAATACAGAAAAAGCGTAACGATTTCCTCAGTGACTAGTAATTTAATTATATAAATTGAAAATTTTTAAATAAACAACCCCTTGTACTTTACTACAAATGTATTTTGTTTCAATAAAGCATCATTTCGTATTTGAAAATTATACCTTTTTTATTAGAATGTTGAAATGACATTTTTCATCATCCGCTGTAATAGAGGTATATTCTGTTACACTTTGGATTGACAAATAATTTTGTGCATTTCTAGAAGTTGTAATTAATGTTATTTATGAAATCCACGGCCTGTAGAGATAAGTGGCATCACTGTCATGTCTAATTTATTATACATTGTATTTTGTTCTAGTTTTGTAACCAATTTAGCCATGCTCTTTGAAGGCCTTTTCAAGTGAATTGTTTTCCAAATGTAAATTGTTTGATAAAGGACACCATTTAGAAAAATTCATGGGCGCTACATTAGTGCTCTTGGATATTTACTGTGTAAATGTTTATAAATTTTGTAGAATTAAATGCTATTGTTACTAAAACGTGCTTATTGACATTGGCTAAATAAAAGGTTTCACACTTGTATTTATTGTTCTATGCACAATTCTTTGAAAGCCTAGTTAAACAGTGTTTTTTAGACAATTTTTGAAAGACAACAAAGAAATTTTCAAAAAGGTACGTTTGAAATATATAGTTCTTTTTATTATTCGGTGTCATCTTAGAAGACTAAAAAGTAATAATCTTCCCAGGTGTCCTATACATGTACTATTTGATACCATGAGAACACAGTATTTACGCGAATTAAAATATGTTCCAAACAGTATACTTTGAAAGTCTTTACTTTAAAATATATAATGTATTATACCTTATGATAAAGGCATGTATATATTAAATGGGAGATTGTTGCAGTAAATGAAAATACATGTAAGTCATATAAAAGTTTGAATCTCTCGTTCATAAAGTTATATATGTATATATGCTAATGATGTACAAATGATATACATGCACCATTTGTCAATTAAATACAATTTTATTTCTTTGATATATCATTCGACAGCATTTTTTTCCTAATCTTTCATCATTGAATTCAAGGTATTTAAATGCGGTATTACAAAGGTAGATTTTAAAAGTATTATGACGGCCGTTTTTTGGAATGCTGTTACTGTTTTGTGAAACTGATTTATATTCCCAATGTGTAACAGTATTTCTGTAAATCATTTAGCATATTTTGCAGTGCTACGGGATCTTGTTCAAACAGCACTGCATCGTCAAGAAAACGTTTGAAATCTTCTATTACAAAGATGCCATTTTCTGTTTTTATATTTGATATGACATCATTAACGAATAATGAAAACATCAAACCGGAACTTGGATAGGTTTGCTTTAGAATCGAACCACCCAGATGTTCTATTTTATATCGCACATAATATTTGACCACAGAATATATTGCTTTTAATGATGTAGTTATTATGAACTTTTCTTGTTCGAATAAATTTTTGCAATTCTGTTAACTCAATAATAAACAAAAATAACTTGTTGTTTTCACTAAACGTCTTCGCAAGTATTGAAAAGAATATGAATATATGACTACAGATTTTTTTGGAATTCAGACTGTGCGTCATTCACTTTGTTTATTCCTGCCAATTTGTTTAACTTACTTAGTACAAACATGTGAGTAAATCTATATCATAACATTGCTTAACCCCTTTAGCAATTAGGATCGTTTATGTCTAACCATTTATTGGTGATTTCAAACTTTTACCCCAAAATCTTGGATTATCCGCATCGTTTAACATTTTATTTAATAATTTTAGTAGATATGGAGATACATGAGATCTGGAGTCTGGATTTTTCTTTAAGGAGAAAACAGCTAATCTCAAATCTACTCCTGTGATACCATTGTCGAGAAAATCGTAAAGTTCATTTGGTGTATTAAAGTTTTGTTTGCTGTTTGGTGAACAAGATCCCAATCAACCAGTCAATTCTTTTTTTTTAAATTTTGCATTTGTGCTATATTTCTAAAAAATATTTTCATACAATTGTAAAGACAACTTTTTATTACATTCTTTTCGGTGATTTATAGAAATACATAAGTGAAATAAAAACTGATAATTCACTGTTTGAAACAGTGAAATTATCAATTCGATAATTTTCACTTTATTGAATTTATGCCCGTTACGTTGTTTCAGTTGTTTTATTATTATTTGGCGCGTTTTACATTTAGTATGAGGTTAAAATGTCTTTTTAAACGTTTACTTGCATATAACAAAAAGAAAATTTGTTAAGTTTAGTGTAAGATCGAATTATTTTTCATCTCGTGAACACCAAAAGTTCATATTACACTCGTGGCTGCTCCATTCTTGAAATATACCTTTGGGTGCTTACTCGATGAAATATATCCCGATCTTACACTTAATTAAACAAATATCTTCTTAACATTCTGTTTTTACCAATAGTTTACCAACAGGTATCAAAATAATTAAAAAAAATCATTTCGCTTTTATCATCATACATGTATTATAAACACAAAATATTATTTACATTAATAGTATGGTTTTAAAGAAATACATGTATATTGATTTTGAAATGTAGTGAATAAGCATTTAACTAATAATAATAACCGAGTACAAAAATATACGCTTATTAGCAGGAGTGGTATCTATTTATAAATATTACATGTGTATAATTATGTAACTTTGGTTGACATTAAACAACTTTATCTTTATCACGCAAAATTATTTATCTCCACATTTTATACATACAACAGTTAGAAAAGTGGTCTGATCTTATTTGACCTTTAAGGAACGACCTTGCATCACCCAGATAACCGTAAAATGAAAAGAATAAAACTGGATCACGAAGGCAGATTTTATATTGATCAAAGTACAGACGGAAATTGCTCAACGTTTTTGATGTATCTCTCCGTTGTTCTGTAAAGAGCGACACTCGTATTTGTGTCACGTAAGTTTAGTCTCCATGATGGATCCAGTATCTCCTTGTTTTGTTTAATCATATTTGAGCTGCGCCATGACAAAACCAACATAATGGGTTTGCGACCAGCATCGATCCAGACCAGCCTGCGCATCCGCGCAGTCTGATCAGGATCCATGCTGTTCGCTATCAGTTTCTCTACATGTTATAAAGTTTGTAAGCAAACCCATTGTGTTGGTTTTGTCATGGCATGTTACAGTTTACAATATTTGCAACGATTTTTAGATATTCTTACAAAACAGGATTTGAATGGAGGATAACCTCTAAAAGACTTTTATCTACTAGTTGTAAAAAATACGATATAGAATGTCGAATCATTTTCATTTTATAAGCTATGAACCTCTTTACTTCTCCAGTTTAGGTTGCTAAACTTAGAAAAAATGAAAGTATCGTTTTAATGAAAGATTTGAAAAGAATTAAAGAAAATTTGGTTTACTGCCTGCTTTTTTAAAGGTATATATGAATAAGCTATATATCCGACTTTGATATTAATGGTTTAAATAATTTGATACTAATGGGTAAGGCAACATAAAAAGGTGTATAATCAAAGTTGAATGTCCGATAACCAACTATCGAACACATGATGTGGGGTCATGGCTAAACGTATCAGCGTAACACCATGTTCGAAATCTAGTGCAATTCGTTACAATACAAAATGTGTGGCCGTTTTTTATCAGCTAAACATGCTACCTAGATACTATCCTGTAACATAATCATCAATTAAGTTTTAGCTTTGCTTTGTTTATGGGTTCCCTTGTACTTGTAATTACATGATGTACACGACCTTGATGCATGTAATAAATTACCAGTTAAAAATTGTGCTACTTAACATTTTTACATCTATTTCGGATACGCAAGACAAGTTATATTATTTCAAAGATCAAACTTACATTTATTCAATAAGAACACTGCAGTATTCAACCCGACAGTGATGTCCTTTTTCGCAAAATTGAATAAGTTGTAAGCATTAATAGCACGAAGATGGTGTGTAACTTGCAAACACCCATATCTATTTGTGTTAATACATGTATATTGTCTAATGATGAGAGTCAATTTCATCTTAATTGAAATATTGTTCTTTGACAGTTATTAATATAAAAAGAAATTGATTAAGTTTGATGAAAAATAAGCTCAACATCACTACAGTAGTTAAAAGAAAAATAGTAAATAAATATATTCTAAAATCGAATCACTTGCCCAACAGCCAAATAATGGATTTGGATTATCCAAATAATGTCTCTAACGAACGAATTTTATTTCAAATAATTAGAGAAAAAAGAAATACCTTCTTCAGGAGTTAGAGCACTTTCAGCTGCTTCAGCGTCATCAGTTAGCCATCCCCATATCGACCCAGCAGACGCCTGAAACAGCACACTGAACACTACTAGTACGACAAACACTTTCATCCTGCTTCCTTACTCAACAACAAAATCTAAATAAAGTGTCATACCCGCACAATATGTTATCAATATAACCATCAAGTGTTGTCTGTCCATAATCTAGTTCAAATAATATTTGATAAAACAAGTTGGCAATTGTACATTTACAACACTGATGTATGTTTATCTACACGTAACAATTAACCGAACCCTAATTTTTCAGTAATGAATGGTAAAAAAGTTTATCATCTTATTTATGTAAATATATTTACACTTTCTAAAAATGAAACGTATGTGATTTCAATGACTTTTGTATTTTTTGTTGGTCACATATAGGGTATTTACAATTTTCTTCATGAAAACGTAACTTTTGACCCAATTATAGAAACAAACACACAAAAATATAAATTATTCACAAATGTAAAGTTGGCGTTTTCAGCCACCTTCATTATTTTTGTTCGCAGCAATTATGTTTGTTTATTTTTTTTCTTATATTTTTGTCATAACTAATAAACAAAATTTTAAGAATTTGATCAATTTATAAACAAACTTATTTCACCCTGACTAGGCCCTATCACGTGTATTTGACTGCCACGACAAATTTTACTCATGATTCTTTTAGGGTGAGGCACATTTCTTGTACCCGGCTTATGTCAGTACATATCTCCTACACTATTCACTTTAAAATAAAATTTAAGTATTTCGTTGCAATTTAGTGACAAATACTTAATTCTTCTTGAGTTTAAACATATTAATGCGGGTCTCTTCAAATTACCGTATATAAATCACTTTCTAGTTTGTATCGATCTTCAAATTACCGTTTATAAATCACTTTCTAGTTTGTATCGATCTTCAAATTACCGTATTTAAATCACTTTCTAGTTTGTATCGATCTTCAAATAACCGTATATAAATCACTTTCTAGTATGTATCGATCTTCAAATAACCTATATACTAGTAAATCACTTTCTAGTTTGTATCAATTTAATTGGCAGCACTGCTGTAATATAAAGCTGTAGTCTTGACAAGAGTAGGGTTTGAACATCCGGTTGTATGGTTGCACCCCATTTTTTCCTTAAGAAATATACATTACTTTTAGTATACACTTGTTTTTACATTTGCCTGAGCTCAAAGTTTCAAAGAATGAATTTGAATTCTTCTTTATTGATATTAAACCAGATTTTTTTGATAATCAGTATTTTTACTGTTATTAAACCAAGAAAACACTACTTGGAACTATTCGTTTTTTACTTACTTCATACCTATTTGAACCTGGTATATTTTAACCAACGATTACAAATGTTTTATTTAAAAATATTAAACTCTATGAATGATTTTACAAATCCAATTTTTCAGAAATTCCGTTTTGTTCTTAAAAAGGAAAATCTCTTTAGATTATTTCAGGAAACATTTCAACAAGTCTTTCCTTCCGCATTAGAAATTATTTTCCCTTATGCATTCTATTCTAATAATGCTATTGAATTTCAAAATGAAACTTAAATCCAATATGGAATATATGTGAATCGAATTTGCTATATTGCAGAAAAGAAAATATGTTACTGTACACATACGTTTATGATAGTATTACAAAATTGTGGATCAAATACACCTTTTGGTGCACTACCGCTATTTTTGATTTTTTTAAAAAACATGCGTCTTAATCGGTATAACACGATTAAGACTGCAATAAATAGCATTTGTCTGCACGAAGGCAGACTTTAAACTGGATTTTGCCATTCATGAAATTTGCATAAAACAGCAGATTGTACTTGGTCTTCAGAAATGTAGCACATTCAAGGTAAATATTTTTATTGTTATCATTTTTATTTTTGTTTTTAATAGTCTTTAAAACATAGACCTGGGAGTGTACTTTCAAATGGTTCATTATTTTACATTGTAATATTTTTTGTTATTTGAATTTTGGCCTACTTTCACTTTGGACAGACTTGGTGAAACTAAACATGGCTGACAAAGCGGAATCACCTTAACGTTGCGACCTATTATAAAACGTGCGCCAATAGACGTAGTCACTAGAATCTATCTATTGATGAAGGTTTTCTTCTCCCTCATGAGCATATTATGGAAAATGGCTGTTTTCATTGAAAGTATCCCGTTTAAAGTTCAAATTGCTATAAAAATATAAAAACTGATTCAATACTTATCAAACTTGGCACAAATGTTGACTTGACCATTGCCTTTGTAACAACATGCCCAGGCTTAAATTTATCTGTTACCATGGCAACGAGGGGACATCTCAAAATTGTCAAAAGTCACTATTTTTAGTTGATTTTTTCCATCAAAATTGAGTTCAAAGTGCTGCAACTTCTCAATGGATTGAGATAGAGTCAAATGCTTTTCAGCCTCTCACAAGTCCAAAATTTTCTTGGCGATGAGGGGGACTGCCGCACCCTTCAAACCCTCCAAACAGAAGGGGGCACATCCCCCTGATGTATCTGTTGATTTTGGAGGTCCGCGCCGAAAAAGTGGTCACTTTTTTAAACAACATTTCTTAAACAAAAACAAGTGTTGGGGCCTAAATAAAGCATTTCTTTACCATTTGAGACAACAGTAAAAGGGGGGGGGGTGAAAAAGGCGTTAAAAGGCGTGTATATCGGGTAAAGGGTTAATGTATACCTGTTTGCGCAGTTTTTATGAATTACATCGTGGTTTTATGCGTAATGTCTGAGACCTCTGCATTTTACTGAAACTTATTTTTTGTCAGTTGGTTACATTAAAGCTTATCTCTTAATATAAATTTTCAAGTTCTTATACATTTTTGAACCTTTTTTGGCGCCATGAACAATTATAGCATAAATTGCCACTGAACACTTTACTCAGTCAACTTTCTGTCAAGCGGAAAATGTCAAATTCATAAAATCGAAATTTCTCAAGGGAAAAATAAAATAATTCGAGCACGTCTATTTGCGAAAAATGTGATATTTATTTAGGACAAAATCATCTATACAGAATTTAAGTCTATCAATTTTTGAACTGAAAACAGATTGAACATATAATAATATATATTATTTGAATAATAAATGGTAAAGTCTGTATTTTAGTCTATAGAACTAAACTTTAATTAAATCGAAGAACCAAAAAGGCAATTTCTTCATCTATACAGTACGTATGATGTAGTGAGATTGATAACGTCTTAACAGAATAAGGCAGACTCATTTTGAAAAAAAAGACAAAAACTAATATAGTACTCCTATGCCATTATTCCTATGCCATTTATAAGTTATTTTTATAAGAACCTCTGCGATAAATTTCAGCTAAGTATTCGCCTAACGTGCAAGAGGCTTGATTTATATGGCAATATATTAATAGCCTACATATACATTTATTTAAGGAGTTCAGAATGCCTAAAACAGACAATTTAATATCTTTTGATTAAGATTAAGTGATGTAAAATAAAGACATATAGAAATATAGTAAGAGTTACATTTGCAAATTTTGTTTCTAAAAATAGCGCTGCAACGATATTCATTTTTGGGTCACGTTGGATGTTTTTTCGTATATGGCCTTGACGTAAATTGATTTAAACTTTTAAAATAGGCGAACTAGCTAACGTCACCGAAGATCAGTAGAGAGACGGACTATTATGGAATTTCTCTTTCTCGCCAAGTTGATTATCTTGTTGATTTGAGTTAATATGGCGAGGGCACAGTAACTATCAAATTTCAATTACTTATATGAAATTGTTTTTGATCTTAACAACTTTATATAGAACAATCAGATATTCTTTTCTGCCAAGACCGGAAACTTCAAAATATATAGCATTTTGCTATTAAAATTGCTAAATATTTTAATCCTATTTGTTTTCTGAAAATGTACGTCTGATCAAGATGACAAAACAGAAAAGAAAGTAAAGAGTGGATATTATATGAGCCGTGTCACGACAAAACCAACATAATGGGTTTGCGACCAGCATGGATCCAGACCAGCCTGCACATCCGCGCAGTCTGATCAGGATCCATGCTGTTCGCTATCAGTTTCTCTACATGTAATAGGGTTGGTAAGCGAACAGCATGGATCGTGATCAGACTGCGCGGATGCGCAGGCTGGTCTGGATCCATGCTGGTCGCAAACCCATTATGTTGGTTTTGTCGTGACACGGCTCATATCATGATTATACTTAATTATTGCTATATTTAAGGGTAACTTAACCAATTTAAAGGCATGTTTCATTCAAAATGAACAAAAACAAAGTTGCTGATGCAGATGGTGTAGTAATATGTTATATTTCCTGATATGTACAGTAACCACTGTATGCAGGTAAGATGTCATTATAAAATTTACAATTGATGTGAATCACGCACTGTTCGACAAATACTTTTAATGTACTTGATAGTTATTCGTCGATTTCTTTGTAAGTATTTCCAGACAATAAATTTCCTCCATGTCCTGATAATAATTCTTTCGTTTATTGTGTGAGATGTTAGATCGAGTTATACACACACTTCTGGCACGAGATCATATCATTTGTCTGCATTTGTATACCAATATTAGATATATAAGCTAAAAGAGCGTTTATTACAAGTCATATTTCATTCTTATACACTTTCTTTTTGTCTCAGAAAAAGGAAAACATACAAAAAGCTATCACGAGTAAACAGAAATCAAGGATGTATATATATAGTAATATGTTTTTGCTATCAAGTTTTCTATCGCAGGTGCATGTGCTTAGGTTTTTATAAGGACCCTGTCTTAGACATTTGTTTATTCCTGACAGGATACACAATATTTATTCCATCACACCAAAACATTTGACTTAAATGTAGAGACATCCTTCATTCTGGAGTTGTAAAATTTGACTGTCTGATAATATGTTATAATTGAAGAATCTTGGCACTAGACTTACATGAACTATGGCTGATTTGTTTACATTGTTTTCATTTGATCAATTCCATCTTCATTTATTTCATTGCCAGCAGCAAATTTACTCATATTTTACCTTGGCTCATGTTCCATCTGTCAATTAGTATATTTAATTGCTTCTTTTTTCCGAAGCAACAACGAAATTCTATGTGCCCCTCCTCGTTTTCAGCTAGACACCATTCATCAGTCTCTTCACTGTTTTTGCCACTTGTATGAAGATGATAAACTTAAGGTCAGACACTCACATTGATATTTCCATAGACTTACATTATAAGAAATGGTCCCTTATCCTACCTTAAAATTCAGTTTTCATGCTAAAGAGGTAATTTTTCTAGCAGAATGAAATGCCTGACACATAAAAATGTTCCTGTTATATAGGGGTAGCCGACCAAATTTTTTGCAAAATGACTTCCAAGAGGATTACCCCCCATTTCATTGAAATTTTCTGCTGATCACAGGACTGACACACACTTTTTATAAATGCAAATATCCAAGTCAAAATTATCACAGAGACTCATGAAATATTTCATTTTCTTCAGAAAACATTGTAGTGTTACTTTTTAAATTAGTTTTTATACTTAAAAATACCCCACTTTCATCCAATCGCCTCATGTATAAACTGAATCATACGGTTTTCCCTGCACTTTTTTTCAGCCAATCGCTGGCCGTGTTACAATGCGTTACCCTGACCTAAAGGGAATATTAAATGTTTAGTATTCTAATATCTAATAATAAATGTAGTTGCATATACAATTACCAATTATATGGATGCATTTTCACCACTCTTAAGTCATTTAAAACTTTGAAGTTCCCTTTTTTCTAACAAGCGCCGTTATGCTGCATTCCGGATATTCTGAAAATGAATGTTAGCATGTGATTTTTATACATAACTCATTATTCTGAAGCCAATTTTATAACAACTTCTATAAAATCACTCAGATAGCAAAGCTACACTGTTCTCATTACAAAAGTGCTTCAAAATACTAATTTTGCAACAAAAGGATGCAGCAGGGAGCAATTTTATCACCCCACCCATAACAAAATAAGTGATTTTTCACCCAAATTTCAACATTTTATTACTAATAGACTTCCTGAATGAAGATTTAGCTTAGCAAACATACTTAATAACTACTGTATAGTGACCTGATTATGGATTACACATTATTTGTACACACATAGCAACATTTTGGGTGTAACTAGGTATTTTAAAACTGCCCCTGCTATATTTTTCTACTCCAAATATTTGCTTATATAGTCTTAAATACAAGCCTAAATGTCAATAAAATGCCAAAATACTTTATATATATTTTGTCTCTCTCTTACATGGATATAAAAAATGCAATATATGGAAAAAACCAAGTTCCTCTGGACTTAACAGCACAGTAATAGCCTAAATTTTGACTTCGACGCCCATTTTTTGGCCATTTTTGCATTCATTTGGAGCAAAATATGACAATTGACACCTTCTTTCAGGTGTTTTACCATGTAAATCACCTCTTCACACCAAAATGTACTTGGAAAGGAAAGTAATCTGTATTTTTTTTCTCATTTAGGTAGCCAGAAACTAGAATTAATGCACTTATCTAAGTTTCTCAATAAATAAAGGGAGGTAATTCACCGAAGGTGTGCATAATCACACCCTGTTTATACATTTATCTACCGGAATAAGTGCTTTTTCTGTTTATAGACACATCACAGACACTAAAGCAGTGTTATAATTGTGCCTAATATGATTGTGAAAAAGTAGATCAACTTTTACTTATCAATAAAACTTTTCTACAAAATAATTCTAACCTTGGCCATTATGGTGCACATTCAATTATGCATTAAACAGACATAAATTCTAAAAACTATGGCATTATACAATTGTGAGTGTGTAAATATGTATTACCAAATAGAAAACAATAAATTCTTATCACTATTTTGCATCTAAACCACATAATAAGAGGCTATTCAGAGGCAACCTAACTGAATTATGCTACATTTTTCAATGGATTTCAATTTCTAAGTATGTGTTGATATTCATGCCCTGAAACCAAGTAAATTTTAAGACAGAAGCCTTAAAATGCTATTTATTTGAAGCTTTAATGCTATCTATGGCTGGAAATGAAACACAAAACATTCTTATATGGGAAACAGACAAAGAAGCAATTTATTTGTGACATTCTATTTAAATATTTGAGCAAAATGGAAAAAAATAGTGCCGAGCGAAGAAATTTCCGCCCCTAAATAAAGTCGAAAAGTTAATCGAAACAGCACCCTAGATTTTTTTAAGTATTATATATTAGTTTTGAACCTGACAAAATGCATGTGTAGTGATATACCTGCAACACCTATCAAAAGTGGCCAATGTGCTTACATCAGGTCCTGTCAAGTTATACATGAAGTCTTCAAACCTGGCATGTGTATAGCCAATGTACAGCATTTCTTTGAAATCTGAAAAAATATTTTTAATGACCAAGGTCTACATTATTCATCATCAACATATCACCAATTGATTATCACTCAAATTCACTGTTCAAAGAAAATATAAACCATTATTACTCTTATGTAACACTAATACTCTTGTTCATATGTAAACAATGCTTGTAGATTGACCCCTTTGACACATTATCTGCTGTAAACACCAACAGTTGCATTGAAATAATGAAATTTCATACCTAGACAGGCTGTATACATCCATTCTTCCAAAAACTCAGCTTTTCATGGTGTAATCAATGAAGACAAAGTACTACTGTGAATTATGACAGTTCAAATTTCTGTCTCTTTAGGTCAGACACTCACATTGATATTTCCATAGACTTACATTATAAGAAATGGTCCCTTATCCTACCTTAAAATTCAGTTTTCATGCTAAAGAGGTAATTTTTCTAGCAGAATGAAATGCCTGACACATAAAAATGTTCCTGTTATATAGGGGTAGCCGACCAAATTTTTTGCAAAATGACTTCCAAGAGGATTACCCCCCATTTCATTGAAATTTTCTGCTGATCACAGGACTGACACACACTTTTTATAAATGCAAATATCCAAGTCAAAATTATCACAGAGACTCATGAAATATTTCATTTTCTTCAGAAAACATTGTAGTGTTACTTTTTAAATTAGTTTTTATACTTAAAAATACCCCACTTTCATCCAATCGCCTCATGTATAAACTGAATCATACGGTTTTCCCTGCACTTTTTTTCAGCCAATCGCTGGCCGTGTTACAATGCGTTACCCTGACCTAAAGCTGACATGAAGGCTCTGTTTGAATCGCGAAAATATTAAAAGAATATATTTCAGAACGTCAAAAACACGACTTCATATTTTGAGATTCAAACTTACAATGTTGAAACTGTTGAACTGGTCATTAATTAAAAGTCTTTTATTTGAAATTACACTGTTATATCAATGCACGTAATGTCTTTCTTGAAAAGAAATCGAATTCCCTGCACATTTCCTTACACATGACAACATATTTAATCAAAACTATTCTTCTTTTTTTCAGGCCTAAAATGAAACATACAGGACGGGTATATTTCTGATTCAAACTTGTTACTTGTCTTTAGGATTTTTTTGACAATAAAATGCAAATTAGTTTTCGGATGGATGTTAATATACTGATTGTATTTAGCATAGTCCACCATTAGATTTTTTTGAAAACTTTATTGCTTCATTCACAACCCCTGCATGAATATAATACAATATACACATATGCTAGTTAAAATTCCAAAAGTCTAAAAATATATTATTTTGTTTATCAACTGGGACACTAAAAACTGAAAATACGGATAAAAGAAAGAAAGAAATATACTCATAATTTGCTTTGAAAATAGACTTTTTGTGCGAATCTTAGCCTGCATGCAAATTTTTGATATATATATATATATATATATATATATATATATATATATATATATATATATATATATATATATATATATATATATATATATATATATATATATATATATATATATATATATATATATATATATATATATATATATATA
>NW_026861318.1:0-17346 GCF_026571515.1 Ruditapes philippinarum
AATCGTCATCACATTTTCTAAAATATAATTTCTATTGTATTAACAATACAATAATATTAATAATAGTAATAATAATGAGGCTGGCTCATTATAGTGCTTTTTAGTACGGCAACAGTCTTGGTTGGATCTTAGAATGGCTCCCAAGATCAAGAGCATTGTAAAGTAGAAAGCTCTAACGTAAAGAAATTGTCAAGTAGTATTTTAAAAGAGAAAGTAAAGGATCGAATGCATGATCTTTTCTTTGAAATATGATTTGCCATAGAGGATAAGAGCCAGCCAGGAGATAAATAAGAAAATATTAAGCAATAAACTACCTTTTTTGCAACAACCGGAATAACATTTCAAAGGTTTCTCTTGAGAAAGTTTTCTTTAAATTCAATCAAATTAAAATCTAACTTCAATGTCTTGTTTTACTGTACAAGCGTATATTTTGTGATTAATTTCTTTGGCAAACACATGAAATATGCAATACGACAGTTGTCATAAATTAAATAAAATATCGCGTGTTTAATTCTAGAAGACAAACAAAATTAATAGCTTTAATAATGTTATTTATTTAAAATTGAATTTAATACTTGATACCAAATTTAGTAACACATCCTTTATCAAAACTGTTTAAAATATAATAAACAAGATCAACAAGGAAAGGCGGCGTTCAATGAACGTAAACCCCAAACGAGCCAGCAAAAAGGACCAGCAGCCAGAAGCCCAGGAGGACCCCAAACAAAAAAACCCATCCCTTTGACAATTATTTAACACCACTAAAGACAATCATCACTTTGTCAGTGCTAGAAGGGAAACATTTTATATCAAGCGATTGTTTAACTGGTGTTGTATTTGCAATGCCAACACATTGAATTATGCTTATATGGGTGCTTGATCTTCTTTGATGGTAATTTTATTTCAAAGTGTGTTCACCACAATATACAGCAGATGTATATCAACTCGTAATCGAATGATAACTGATAAAAAAAGTTTATAAAATAAGTCAGAAGAATTTTAAAGCAAGATTGTAAGTTAATATTTTAGAAAGAAAACATTGTTCACTGAAAACAATACTGCATACAAATATCTACAAAATCAAAAACAACTTGTTGTCATTATTGCAACAAGTGAAATAGAGAAACACAAGATTCTGCGAATAAAAAATTATAATATTGTTAATTTTGAACGCTAAAATCTTTGTCTGAATGATATTGATGTTATTTACTTGAACTCGTTACAAAATCTTGAAAGTTTTGAAATTTAGTTTAGTTCATGAAGCAAGGAAAGTCATTGGGCAACAAGTAAAGTAATGCTCTTTAAAAAAACCAAGAACTTTATCATCTACAGATGTCTCTGCAGTACGATTAATACTTCACTGATCTGAAAATTATTTAAAATCAAAGCCTCATCTCATATAACTTGAATTAATCAGGACTTCAGTCTGAGCATAGACCAACAAAAGCCATTTCTGGTGGAAAACTCAAGTGGTGAATTCAACAAATTCCACAACAACAATACTTTTGCATACATCAATGCACCAGGAATGGCTTTATCAACTTTTATGTTTTAAAAGGGAAGCTAAGAAATGGTGATTTGTTGAAAGTGCTGCACCAAATTCATCTTATAAAATGTCTAAAACAAGGTTGCCAAAAGGTCAAATTTTGATGCTTTATTTGAAAAGGCATTCGATGAAACATTTCTAAAAAGTTTCAAATTACAAAAAGTGATCCAATCCTTTTGATTTATGATGGCTATGCATTTTATGTAAATTTGTATCTCATGAAGTGAGTTCTTGAAAATAATACCCTATAATTTGTTCTTCTTCCACATGCTTCACATGCATTGCAACCGTTACGTTTTGGTTGTTTCAAGTCATGTTATTAGTGAATTTAACTTGTTTATGATTAAGCAACGAGGTCAAATTATTACTAGGTATGATATTTCTGCTTTGTCAGGCAAATCCTACCTGCAATTCATGACAAGTACAAATATCATATGATTTCATCATTTAACATATATGTAAACTCACCTTTTGATGGTTATGCAGTTCCAACTGATCTTTATATCCCATTAAGAAAAAAAAACTTCCATACTTGTTCCTGTGACGTCATGGCGTTACACGTGTAAGCATGTTACTATATTTTATAAGATATTAAATTTATTGTACATCTTATTTGTTACAAAACGGATTATGTGCAGGATGTATAAACTAAACATAAAAAGAGTAAAACATCGAATATGTTACTTACGATTAACTACTTTTTTATAAATTATTGATTAGTTTTATATACTTACCTTAATTGAAGTACCATATTTACATCAGCAGAAAACTAAATTTTGCAAAAACGCACGAATGTTCTTGCTATGATGGTTTCATGTATAATCGTTAAAAATGTGATTATTTATGAAATATTATGCAGAAATTAGTTTCAAGTAGAATAGTTAATCTAAACCCTTCATAGCAGTGTAAAATTCTTTTGGTAGTGCATTTGCCATTCGGGTAAAGAATATTCTTTTACTTGAAAAGATCACGGAATTCATGCATAAAACAAGATAAATGCATGTTATGGTGTTTGTCTGTGAAGAATTCCCAGTTGATGCCAAAATGATCAATCTGTTTTGACACTTTTTTCAATGGCAATTGACACGTTCCATGTTAATTTCAGAGCTATGTGTGCTGAGAAATATTTGTATGCAACATTATTAACACTTCGCGTCTAAGATGTGTCCATTATTTTTTCTTGTCATGTTTTGCTAACATGTGCCACGTGTAATTATAGCCTTGTTTGAAATAAATGTTCACTCTGTATATTGATCGTAATCGATTTTCATTTTAAATATTTAGCTTCCTACTAGTCAAAATAATGAAGATAAAGTGGTTATTAATTTACTGCTTTGTTCAGTGGAATCTGTTTCAGTGTTTTAGACACAGAGTGCAAATTGCGCGTGAATAAAAAGTGGTTGTCTCATTTATGTTATTGAGATATGTCATTACAGGCATAAAAAATCAACCTGTTTTCATTTCAACAAAACGAAATAACCTATGCATGACTTACGATATAAACATTCATTAACAATATGAAGAATATTAAATGATGCATTAAAAATATTTTGTTGTGGTCGTTGATTAAATAAATGGGATACTTTCAATATAAGCTATATTTTAAATGATTTGTTGAATTATGTTCATTTCATTAGCTGTGAAGTATGTTACATGTCAGTGTATTCAGAAAACAAGATACACAATTGTCTGATAATTGTTGCGTTCATTGAAAACCGTCCTTCTTAAATGATCTTGTTTTCATATTTTGAGAATTGAGTAACACTCAAGCTCGTGCCATGTGAGTGATGTTACAATTTTTCATTATCCCTCATGTACAGACTCAATCAAACCGGGTCTGCAATTTTCATGTTATTTTGCTGTTTTTTATTACTACTGAGAGATATTTATTGCTGAAGATTTATAATGATTGTTAAACAAAACCTTTATAACCGATACATAGAAATGTTCCCTATGGGTTAATACATTCTACCGCTTTTCAATATTACCCATGCATGATGCATTTCAATCTAAAGCAAAATACTTTTAACAATGTTACTTCTTATGCAACATGGTGTAAGAATGAAAAGTTGAATAGTAAATATAGTATTCGCTTGACGGTCATTTGTTGATCGATTTGCATTACTCATACATGCTCTAGCATTGCTAGCGTTCCATTTAAGGTTCTACAATTCAATGATAATGACAGCCTTTTTTAACTCCATCACGGTTAACTTGAAACGGTGGAGAAAACATTTTTCATATTTTATGAGACATTGGTTAAATACCCGCAAAATTGATGGAAGTTTTAGTGTACCCATACAATGTTTATAATTCGATTTTGTATTTGTTGTCACAACTAAGCCTAAGTATGTCACTTCTTAGAGGACGGGATCTTTCAATATTGCTCCTGTTGTATTCTATTATATCTTAGGGTAAAGGATCGCAAATACGGACAGATGACAATTTCGGACACCAAACTGTATAAATCTAATATCTTATAACTAATACGCCATATGATTAAATTAAATAACCTACTTTTACTTTGAATACGAATATCCTTATCTACAATGTGAATTATTATGTATTCTTAAATCCAAATCAAGCAGGCCCGCTGGGTTCTTTCCCTTTTCGTTACCGAGTCGGAAAGTTTAAAACCGCGAAAATTCAAACAAGAATCAGGTGAGTATATTTCTCAACGATTATCCATAAAAACAATTATTCACTGTCTTATTTGTGCTTGACATATGTCATACTTTGTCTTTTAGATGTAGAAATTGTCGAAGATATGTGCAAAATATACTTTAAAATCCCTAAAAATAAGAAAAATTAAAGTGTCCGAATTTCCCCGATCACTACTTATAAGCAGCATTTAATTTCGAACCAGAACATTTTTAATTTCGGACATGTTCTGAACATTTGAAATATGTCCTCGTATATTAAGGTTGGTTGCTATTAAACCACATTTGTTAAGCATAACTTTCGGTTTCAGATCTTTGAGATGGCTAGAAAATCTAAAAACATCTATAAAAAATACGACAATTTGATTTAAAGCAGCAATAGATGTCATAAAATCTGGTCAAATGTCATTGCGTAAAGCGTCACAACATATGGGGATACCAAAAATCAACATTAAGTGACAGATTAACAGGGAAGGTTGCCTCCTGATGCTAAATCTGGTCGTCCTCCTACAGTGCCATTAGATGTGGAAGCAGACATAGTTGGACGTGTGACAACGGCAGCTGGGTGTGGTTTTGGCATAACAAGGCGAGATTTCTTGATAAAAACAGGCCGATTATGCCAAAAAATGGGTCTCAAAACTCCATTCAAAAATGGAATACCAGGCAAAGGTTATTTCCAAGGTCTTAAGAGAAGACATCCATCTATTGTAATCCGTAAGCACGAGAAGTTGGGTACATCTCGAGCCAGGTGCCTTAATCCAACTATTGTTAACCGATATATAGATGATCTTGGTAAACTCCTTATCAGTCTTGGAATTGAGAATAAGCCATCTCAAATATGGAACATGGACGAGACAGGCAAACAATTTGAGCACAACCCAGTCCGTGTAGTTGCAAGAAAGGGGGTGAAAAATTTGCCGGGTCGTACTAGTAATCAAAGGACCAACACCACCATCCTGGCATGCGTAAGTGCAAGTGGTCAAGCTATGCTCCTCTTATGATCGTGAAAGTAAGACCAACGGTCACTATATTCGTGGAACACGGCTGCAGCGCCCCAAGGGACTAAATGGGCCTTCCAAGAGAATGCTTGGATGACAGAAACTATATGTAAGGACTGGTTTGAAGAAATATTTCTTCCCTTCTGCGGCAGTGCTAGACCCCAATTATTGATTTGTGATGGTCATCGTTCACATGAAGCACATGCACTCCTGGAAATTGCCAAAGATAACAATATTGAAATTCTGGCTCTCCCTCCCCATACTACTCACAAACTTCAGCCACTTGACAAGATTGTGTTTGGCCCTTTTAGTGCATATTACAACGAAGGTTGTACTGAATTTCTCTCAGCTAGTCCTCATCACACTATAAATAAATGGTCATTCCCTGAGATCATTGCACGGGCTTGGGAACGTGCCATGACTGAAAAATATACTAGCGGATTTTCATCATGTGGTATATACCCCTTCAATCCACGTGCTTTACGTACAGAGGATTTGTTACCATCGACTATGTTTGACAAGCCATTGCATGCCATCACCTCATCAGTTACACCCACCTCTACAATGACTTCGACTGCGCTTGAAGAGAATTATGTTGGCGTATCAGAAGTTAATACTACACTGAACCTAGCTTCATCAAGTACGTCTATACCTTATGAACCCTTGCCTGACCAACAGATTGAAATGCCTACCCCCTGTGCAACACAGATTGTACCATCCATATCATCTACGAGCAATATATCTATCCTTACTCCAAAATTTTACTCGAACGACCCTAATGAAGCAGTAGAACTTCATGAAGCCACTGATCAAGAAATTTCGTACATTCTTCCTCTATTTCCCGAGATAATAATTGAAGATATAAAACTCTCTGGTGGGGATTTTGTAGTGAAAATTATTTGCCCAATGAAAATCAATCCAGAATGATGAGTTGAATGCACTTGCTCCTTTGCCACAGTGCAATTGGAATGTTGACATTGATTCCATATTTAATGTCCCACAAAATGTTAATGTAAATTGAAAGAAAGAGGAAAAGTACCGTTAGTACTTCGCACAGGCTACTCACGTCCAATGAAGTATTGGCTGAAAAGAGGCAGAAGCAGCTTGATAAAGAAAACATCTTGCAATTAAAAGAGCAACGTCGCCATGCGAGAGAGGTAAAAAAGGCCGTGAAATTTATTCAGGATTTAAAAAAAGATCAATGTTAATTTAAAGGTGGGTTTATTTTATTACAGAAACAGTTTTTGCACATTATTCTTCGACACTTTCTAACATTCTAAGATTGAAAATTACATAACAATATAAAATAAAAACAACGCTACGATCAGGAAAAAAACGTAAACTAATCTATTCCAAATAATTCTGTTTAATATTCAGTTATATTATTCTTTTTTTAAAAGCTCTTACTTATACATTTTAAATTATATTCTGAATTTTTGTGAGTCTTTATTAAAAGAAAATATGAACACGCCAACTGCTGCTTACCTGATATTCTTCGATCGACATTTTCAAACATTTTAAGATTAGAAAATACATATCAATATACATTACAAACAAAGCAACGATCAGGAGACAAACTGTAAAATAATCTATTCAAAATGATTATATTTAAAGTTCTCACTTACGCATTGAAATTATATTATGTTTTTTGTCTATTTACAGTAAATATGAACACGTCAACCGCTGCTCACCTGAGAGATAGAGAACTTTTTGGAAGTTTGTCATTGTATGTGAAAATGAAAGCAATACTTAACACTATGGTCAATTGTGAATACCTTTACGACCATCCGCTGATTGACGATATATTTGTTTATCTTAGAGACTTCGTCTGCCTCCAATATTTGTAAATTAAGAATGTTATATGAACGTTACAAGATTTTACGTGACATTTGTGAAGAGGACCAAAGCATTGTTTGGGTGGCACACTCATATGCCCTAGAAGTTAATGATTGTTACTTGTTAAATTTAACAGAAACTGTTAACAAAGAATCACTTTAATGTTGTGCCTTAAGTGAAATGAACTGATACATATGTCAAAAAAGAAATAAAATATGTTTAAGTCTCTTCTGGCGACGATAATGTTACTTTTTTAAAAAATGAAAATGTGTCCGAAATTCCCCGCTTCTGTCCGTATTTCCCCGATTTTACTCGATTAACAATTTGTGAATTTTCTAAATAAATCAAACATGTAATTTGCAGCTGGGAGCCAGTATATAGTCCTTACATAGCATAGTTCCCGGCTAAATAGGCTACAGACGGTTAAATACATATTCGCAGCTAGACGAATGAAATTGGTCGCAGAATGCAAAAAGTGTCCGAAATATGACGACATTACCCTATTTGTAAAATAAAAAAAGACTATGGTACATAAACGTTATAGAATGTTGTAGCATAATACTAGGTTACATGTCATTTCAGTTAAAAAAATCACCATTTTATTACATGATTTCCTATAACAATCATGATAGTTAAATTCACATAGATCGTTCAGCACGACATTATTGTTGTGCTTGTGGTATTTTTAGTTTCAACTTTTCGGCATTTTCTAGTTGGGTGGTTCCAATATTCCTACTTGAATAATGTTGAATCACCCTAAGGATATGTTGCCTGCTTTTTAAATTTGTCTTTTGACGTCTTATCTGTGATACGCAGGCTTCATAACCTCTGATCCCCTATCAAAATTCCATTTTATTTAGTTCCGCCCATTGTTTTCTCGTTTAGGGCACACGCTATTTATTACTTGGGGACCATACGCCGCTTTTCATGGAATGGCACGGAAGTGTCACATTGAAGGTTCCATGATAACCGCCGTATGAACACATCTGCGGATGTTACTAAATTCAAAATTTTACTATTTCACGTTTAAATGTTGAATTCTGCTTAAGCCGGTGCTAGGGGGCGTGGACGGTAACTTGCACTTTCCAGTACCGTCCATGAACAGGCTCAATCAAACCGAGCCTGCAACATTTTCAATTTTGCCGTGTTGGGCTTTCTTTAGGGATTCTGTATTTATCAATTTTAAGCATTATAAAGTGATATTACCCCTAAAATGTAATTTCTTACAGAAGCCAAAAAAGATCTAAGTGCATATTTTCTGGCAATGTGATTTCCGATGAACATTGAAAAAGAAAAGTTAACAACAGCTGAACATTGGAACAAGTGTTAGGTCTTTCAAAAGATAATGGTGTCATAACATCTTTTATTTCACCATCTTTAGATGTGTATGGAAAATCTCTTGAGCTTGAGTTGTATCAAACAAATTTTAGCTTAACAAGTAGCAGTATTTGACTTCATGTTGCTTATGAAACGACAAGGGAATTAATATGTCAGTTGAGAATTGAGTACCGCTCAAGCCGGTGCTAGGGGGCGTGAGTGATGTTGCACTTATTCATTATCACTCATGTACAGACTCAATCAAACCGAGTCTGCAATTCTTATGTTATTTTGTTGTGATTAATGCTTCCGAGGGATCACTTTGTTTCCAGAATTTTGCTTATTGTTAAGGATTTTGAAACGCATAGTTGTCTAAATGAAACATATAATTAAACAACCTGCGATAATATATTAATAACAATAGAGCAGTTAGCAATGAGGTCATACTAATCGACAGATTCGTCACGAAACACGCGTATTTTGCCCGATCAAAATGTTGTTATCATTGTATTTTCTGTTCACGTAGTAGGTTTTTATACAATCAATATATATTAAGGTATTTTCTCATTGTTGTACATGCATACACATATGTATAATTTACAGTATTTTCTAAAATGTGTTATTGAAATGTTGCATAAAAGATATTTATATAACATGATCTTAAATGCTTATTCCCGGTGATAATTTAGGCTAAATATATTAATTTTAACTTTTAGGGATCCTTACAGCTTAAGCAAACCACATAGAAGTAAAGCTACGTAATAGAAAGAGCACCGAAACACGAGGCTATCTGATTTGTACGAGGGGGCGTAACCCCCGAGTATAAATCAGATTGCCGAGTGTTTGGTGTTCTTTCTCTTTTGTATCATAGTCAAACATAAAAGCACGTTCCCTGTTGTCACAATATGAAACCCCGGCAAAAATGAACCAATGAACGAACATCTGAATATGACATTTCTGTCGCTTTCCCTTTCTCTGCCGTCACAATATGTAAACCCCAGCAAAAATGAGCCAATCAATGGGCATGCATTGGAGTGCGGGTAACTAATACCCGCACTCCAGTTAACGCACTGTACATGTATATGTATACGATTTAACCCTGACACATTTTCAACAGAAAGGTCTCCGAACTATGATACAAAGTCTCACTTAAATCCCGGCAGAGCCCCGGTAGACGTCCGGGGTGATCCGGGAACGACCGGGGTACGACCGGGAACAACCGGGGTACATCCTTAACTCTGCCGGCAACGTCCGGGACGATCCGGGAACATCCGGCATTCGACCCCGGATGGAATAAAATATTTAATATTACCGGGGTGGTCCAGGATGATCCGGGAAGGTATAGCTTTGCCGGCTTCATCCTTAGCTCTGCCGGGAACGACCGGGGTTATACCGGGGAAGCACCGTAGCTCTGCCGGCTTAAACCGGGGATGATCCGGGGTATGATATAGCCGGTAGAGCTACGGTAGAGTCCCGGTATATGCCGGCGGCGCCCCGGTAACTACAGGCAGAGCCCCGGAGGATAAAGGTAGAGCTAAGGTTGATTCCGGTAGAGCCCCGGCAAAGCCCGGATCATTTCAAAACAATAACGACAATTTGCGATAATTGCACTTGTTTGTTTTAAAACCCTTCCCATTTCCCTTCTAACCAGTGTGGCATAAGGATTTTTCAGAAAATCATCATGAATTACTTTTCTGAAACATTGATATTATATTAAATAAAAATTATGTATTTTCGGGCGTTTACAATCAACCGGGGTTCTGCCGGGTCTCTGTCGGGGCTCTGCCTGGATCGACCGTGGCTCTGCCTGGGTCAACCGGGGCTCTTCCGGCGTCATCCGGGAACGATCGGGGAAGCACCGGCATGAACCGTAGCTTCACCTGGGCTCTGCCTGGATGATCCGGAGCGCATCCTGGGTGGTTAGTTGGGAACTACCGTCCTGCTGCCAGGGTAAGTGTGACCGCAACAATAATTTCACCCCAGATCGTCCCGGATCATCCCGGTATTTTACCGGGATGGTCCTGGGCTCTGCCGGGAGTAAGTGAGACCGAGGCTTAAGCTTAAGTTTATTGAAATAACCGGCACTGATATCAATGTTACATTAAAATGGTAGTGTGCTAGAATTAAACTAAGAACCTTTGGCTGAGAAACAGGCAATTAATCTACTTGGCCAACGCATGCTCCCTTCTGCAATTGATTTATATACCTTGGAGATAAATACGCTACTACAACATCCGGATGAGTCAAAGCCATAATTTATGTTTCCAGATCACTGTCTCCTCCTGTCAAATCATGGTTTAATAAACTTTTGAGCGTTTAGAAAATTAGAATAAGAGATTTATAAATTAAAATATGTAATATCTGAACAATGCATTTATGTTATAAATTTCAATAGAGAAAATGTAATGGATTAGCTTAACAACCTAATTAATGAAACACTTGTCAAAAAAAGTTTTGTCTCCGAAAATCGTTTTCAATACTCCTTTTAAGCTTAAAAACTATTCATTGTTTACAATAAATGCTCTGAATGATCTTTGAGGTATATCTTTTGAAGATATACATCAGCATATTTTGTTGGTGTTTTTTGTGGTATTTTTGTGTGTTTTGTGTTGTTTTTTTGTGTTGTTTTTTTAGAAATATCCGGAAAAAAAGATCCATCGGAAGCATTAAAAACAGCAAAATGACATGAAAATTGCAAACTCGTATTACATGTCTTACGCCCCCCCCCACCTCTGCACCGGCTTATTCAATAGTTTACACTTACGTGCTGGCATCAATGACCCCGTTGTAGATTCTTTTTTCAACGTCTTTTAATATTGGCGTTTTAATTCACCTTTTATTTTCCAAAACATATTTTAAGTGATGTTAAATAAATTTTCAAATGTTTTCAAAGATATCAAATATTTAAAACAAATCATGTAAAAATTGAGGGGAATGATATCTGACCACAGTTTTTTGCTTTTAGATTTATTTTATCACTTTAGCCAGTTGTGTGAATTTTTGCCAAGACATAATGAGTATTGCACACAGCAGCACAACGATTACCGTGTCGCACGTTGTGTACGTTAGCTTGGACAAACCTTTATAACCCAATTGGGAGACTTTCAGGGCAAATATCAATGTCACGATGATATAAGAATATGTTGACAATTTAAGCAATATACAGACATATACCAGGATATAAACCAATGTGTTCTTTGCAACAGACATTACAAAATTGTAGAAATGTATCTCTGTTCCCAATTATTATGTCGTCTGTTATCAGATGCCTTAAATATTTCGGACTTTTTATGATATATTAAGATATTTATAGTTCACAAAACACCACAGACAAGTAATTTCATAAACGACGAAAGAAACAGACGTCCATGAATATTCAAATTACCTTTGACAGGCCTGTAAGACAATGTAAATTAAAAGTTAATGTTGAAAATTACACTATAAATCTTTGGTATTACATTTTGGAGAAGAAAGTGTGCTTGCCTGTTCATAATTGTTCATTGGATAACGAGCAGGTAATATTAGAGGTTTTCCTGTTTTGTCAAACAAAACTATTTTCTAGTATTGATCAGAACTATAGACAATATAATAAAATTATCGAAAATTGAATTAAGTCATTATTCAAGACTGTTATCGACAGTGGTTAAGTTTATAAAATTGAACACGTCAGTATTGCCTCCAGATTCATGCTAATTTTCACAAAACATATTGAAAATGTAAAATATTGTGGAGTAGACAAAGATTAAGTAATTGTTATTTACACCTACTATCCACGTACATTACCAAAAGGAAGTCAGATATGTAAAAAAGCCCTTACTGCATGAGCCATTATTAGAAATATGGTAATAAATGCTTCAAAATTGGTCATCGATCGCACGTAACATGACTGCTAATTATTACTTCAGTTTTGAAATATTCACTGTTCTTTAAATGTTAATTAACTTTTCTTATGTTTGATTTTCTTCACAGATATATTTTCCTCACCTGTTTTTAAGGTGAGGAAGGAAATAAAGAAATGTATTGTTTTATGGTTTTTGTAATAATCTCGTTTTAAAGCCTTTACCCGACAATTTTGGCCTTCCATTGTATTTATGTTTATTATGTATGTAATATATATAATTCCACGTATCATTAGCAGTGCATAACCTTAGTAAACTTGACAGTTTGTAGTCGTTACTTTTATACATCGCGGAAAGCTAATGGCATACGGTACAACTATTAGTATGATATCTATGAATAATATATAATTCATAACGACAATATACATATGTACATATGTTTCTTATGTTGTAATTGTTTCTTGTGATGACATACAAAAGAAAATATGTTATTTAGGAGTGACGACGAGGTAATAATTATAAAAGTAACACTAATGAAAGTTAAGTCAGCCACGAAAAAAAATGACAGAAAAAATGCCTGTGCGTGGCCTTAAAGGTTATAAAGCTACATTTTATAAAATATTTTCATAAAATAATGTTGTTTCCATAGTCGTATGGTCGTTTTAACACATCTGCGGATATTTCTAAATTCAAAATTTCACCAGTTTCGCGTTTAATGTTGAATTCTGCTTAAGCCGGTGCTAGGGGGCGTAAACGGTAACTTGCACTTTCGAGTACCGTCCATGAACAGGCTCAATTAAACCGAACATGCAACATTTTCAATTTTGTTGTGTTGGACTTTCTTTAGGGATTCTGTTTTTTTCTATTTTATGGCCGTTGATGAAAACTGTGTGCAAACAGAATAAAATGTTCTTGAACAAAAACTTTTGGTGCTTTTTTAAGAATGATTTAGCAATGGTTTTGTGCTTGCACCGTTCGCTCAAAAGGATAAGCTTATACCAACATATTTGTTTCATATAGGCATATTTGTATTGTTCTTTTTCAAAATTCAAACAAACATTTTATATGCAGGTTGTCGAAATTTAGCTTTAAACATTTATAGATAATAAACGATATCTCAAAATGTTTCCACTCTTCTTACGAACAAATACAAGACAATTCATGCATGTTCTTAAACGATTTCCATTTAAACTTGCAATTCTTAAACGAGTAAGCTGATAATTGACCTGTTACTTTTAAATTTTTGTTTCATTTTAAAATAACATGCCTTAATATAACCTTCCTTAAGTTGCCTAATAGTTGCTTTTCGGATTTGCAGTTATTTGTAGGAGGAAATGACATTAAGGTGACAACGGAGTCAATTATCACTGAAAATACCTAAAATGAGATTTTTTGCTAAGTAGATTTATCAACCTTCTCTGAACAAATTCGTGATTTAATTTTGGAAGCAGTTAGTCTGAAAAATGTGTTTTTAAACGTTTTAAAACGGTACCTATACTATTTGTATCTGCTATTCGCGTAACCTGTCGATAATTGATAACGCTCCGCCCCCTGTTGAGGCATCAATGAGGGAAATCGGTAGTTCCATATATCCGTGAATTACAGGTCCATACTGGTCCATACTTCTCGTAATACATGTATCGTACAACTATTTTATGAATATCTCAACATTTAGCCTTTTTTATAAAGTAAGAAATTGTCGGCCAATGTACGTAACACAATGTTTGAAACATAAGTAATTAAGCATAGCAGTAAATCGCACTACCACGGGGTTGATTAAAAATGTAGTTGCTAAAATATCCATAATGTGTGAAAATAATTTGTCTGTCCCGTTAATCTGATAGATATTACATTGAGTTGATAGACTTTAGTACGGATTCAAGGGCTTACTTTACATTTAACCTCGTTTTCTAACAATGTCAAGTAAAACAACAACAAAAACAGACAACATTTTTTATGTAAACGCCTATATGACTTGTGGTAAGGTGTCCCTGACAAATTTTTAAACCATTTTAGATTGTCTAAGGATGATTATTTCTCTATGAATAAAAAAAAAAAGATATCAAAATACATTCTCAGTGAAAATAAATTGTTCGCCAGTAAATCGGACACAGTACTAATAAATCTGGGACAAAGTATGAAATTTATTGTCTATCCCGGTAGAAACTGGATCTCTATGCCGTGCATAGATGATATTCATGACAATAGAAGTCAAGAAGGCCAGATCATAATGATCGAGTAATACCTTTTATTTCTATTAAAATATATGAAACATTATCAATTTGGTGGAAAAAATATATAATATCCCGTTCTTATTTGTACATCTACCATGGACTTTAAAAGACTGCCAGAAGCTCAGTTTTTTGTTATTTTATATTTTAACGGAATTTCATACACGAATACACAGGCAAAGTGACACTGGTATAATACAATAATAATGCTGATGATAATAATAATAAACTTCAAAAAGGAAACAATTAAATACCCCGCTAGCGGTGCGCAAATGCGTTCCATTTCCCCCCACTGAGTGCCTCAAATTTTACCGATAGTCACGTGACATGTGCGACAGATACCAGACGGACAGTAAATCACGTTAAGAAGTGAAGAAATTTCGGCTATAAACTGATATTAATCAGCAGCTTTTTAATTGGTCAGATGTCACTGGGTCATAAAATGTTTTTAGAGTATGTTACCGCAACTTGTGACCCTCTCTGGTGCGATATTTGTGTATTATGCAATTATTTAGCGTGAAACGTAGGGGTCCGAGAGAGAACAGCCGATTTATGACACTTCGTTTGATGCGGGTCGGACTAACTTTGAATCGGCATAATTTTTTTAATAATCAAGCAATTAACATGCGGTTTAAAGCACATGAAAGGAAATTCATTTACGGAGGGAACCGTGTCAGGGATTTTTGTTTGCTCAATCAGCGACTTAATTATCTTTAATTACGTAATATGTATGGTGAAAAAAGTCGCATAAAATGTTTGACGTTACGTAATATTTTTTTGAGAAAAGATAGAAAAAAATTGAGACACTGTTCCCTAGATAATATAAGTATGGTTATTTTCCAAAAGTTTGATGACAAAAAAATAAAAAATGACTTTGATATGACGATTTAAAATTTTAGGATTTTTATTCAAAATCAATCATTTACAAAGGCATTTTTTTCAAATATGTTATTCTTTATGATGATCAACGACATTTAATGCACAAAGATTAAATAAATAACAATTATTACTAAAATAACTTGGTTTAAATGGCATTTATGTGAGTACCACGGAAAGTGTCTGTTGTCACCTTAATGCCTTACGTTGCTTAATGAAACAAAACAACAAAAAATATCAAAAAGAAAGAAAAGACAAATGTGACTCCAAGCTTAGATGACGAGTGTTTAATTACGAATTTGTTTTAATCTCACCATCTTTCCATGGCTCATTTACTTATGTATGAAATATATGGTTTAAAGTCAGTCATACATTTATATCAAGAGGAAATTTCTTTCGAATTTGAAAAGTAGAAAATAATAGCTATCTATAGAAAGAAGTATTTTAAAACAGTGAGATAACCGAGCAATCTGTCACATTCATCGTGACTGTTTGGTTATATTGGCTTCGGTTTCAGACTTAACGGACACATTTAATGGAAGACGTTGATTTCGATAAAGTTAGAATCAAATTATTTGAACATAAAACTCACTCGTATTGAGTAATAACATGTTATTGACAGCTTTCTTTTAGTTTGCTTCTCAATTCAGTAAAGACATTTTGAGAATTTCGATTAATTCGTTTAATATATTTGAATATTTACCTAACTTCACACGTTTAATGAAGTACGATTTCTAGGTATCTCTAACAAATCGATATTGAACGCTTTTTATACAGTAAACAACGTTATTTGCAAGTTCTCTCAAAATGTCTGAAAAACAGGTTGCAATAAAATGTCTTAGCAGCCACATGTGCTAATTGACTTCTTTTTATTTGATTTACAGTAAGATATATTGGTCGGTTTACTTAACGCATAACCCGTTGTGGCCATATATTTCACAAGGTTGGTGTTATCTTTTCACCAAATACTGAGTTATTTTCACATTCCTGTGTAACGGGAAACATACACAGTGAACAGGGGGATAATTAAATCTAATACATGTAACAAGTGTACACGCAAAATTAAAAGAAAAAGTGTAAATTCAAATCATACAAAATAAACAAGAATGCCTTTCAGATAACGATTTATCAATGTCGCCTTTTTTATTTACAAGTTAGGGAACCAGCTTCCGAACTTCGATGTTCTGTAATATTACTAGAATGAAATTATTTCTATGATTCAATGACACAAAAATGCCTTAGTTAATTTGTAACATGTTTGTTATGATTGTCAATATTACAAATAACATTTAAAACAATTTCAGATTTTAATTCACAAGAGATTAAGATTAAATGTATGTAATACGATAATCCTTATAAAGTGTTTTTCTTTATACATTCAAGCATGCAAAATGTAACTATTGACTATTTATATTTAAACAACGGTTTCTTTTCGGTGGACGTTTAAGGTTAAACGTTATTGGGGACTGCGCTTTTTAACTGTGCTTTGTTGACTTTTGCAATGATCTCACTTATCAAGAAAAACACTAAATACTCAAAGGAATGTGCCAACAGCATAAGACAAACAAATAAATATGAATGTCAAGTTTTACAGTCATTACACATTATGGGTCATAAACATGTACAGTAGGAACAGACAACTACTGTTTTGAACATTTTCGAAGATTGTTTAGCAAACCTCATGGTTTTACAAAAAAAGAAAGTTAAAAAAGATCCAATAATCTCTATCATTTCAAAACAAAACTATGTCAAGAAGTGCCGAAAGATTTATATTCACTTTTATTATCTCG
This sequence comes from Ruditapes philippinarum, assembly GCF_026571515.1. Taxonomy (NCBI): domain Eukaryota; kingdom Metazoa; phylum Mollusca; class Bivalvia; order Venerida; family Veneridae; genus Ruditapes; species Ruditapes philippinarum. The sequence continues at coordinate 17,094 of NW_026861318.1, forward strand.
GGAATATCTAACAACATTTGTCTACTTAAAGAAGAAAACTTCTGGCAATTCTCAGAGGGAAATGATACTACGATATGATGACATTTCGTACAGTTTGCAGACCAAATCAGAATAATACAAAAAGTTTTCTTTATTGCTAGAGATTTCTTAATTGTTTATCTTACATAAATCTCGCTGTTATTTGTTGTGGTTGGTTTGTTTGTTTACAGGAATTAACAGTCCATGCTCCTTAACACTGTATATTGCTAATAAA
>NW_026861319.1:0-10551 GCF_026571515.1 Ruditapes philippinarum
CCCCCGTGCGAGAAACTGCTGACCAGTTAAACATATAATAAAAACTACTGCCCAGTTAAACATATGGTAGAACTGCTGACCAATTAAACTTATTATAAAAAGTGCTAACCAGTTAGATATATAAAATATATTATATTTTTCCGCAGTTTCCATTTAACTTGCCAGCAGTTTCCTATTTACTCTCTATCGTCAGCTAATTCGTCAGCGGTTTAGTTTACAGCGGTATTTCCTCAAGTGTTGAGATTTTATCACGCGTATGTTTACCTCAACTGTTAGATTATAGTCAGACCCCTATTAATACTACTTTATTAGTTTTATATTTTTATTATTATTATTTTTATTTATTTCACATTGCTACATGTATCATACTTAAATTTCTAGACTACAGTCATTTATTATTTTTAAACTGTTATTACCTTTAATACAGTATGTACTGTGCATGTCATCAAAACTATGCTTAATTTACCATCTTATAATTGTAAAGTGCTTCTTAACCTTGATACTTTATTTCATGCTAATGCTGCTACTAGTTTTTATTTTTTTTACTTTCAGATCTGTTTTATTTTAGTAAATATATGTTTTTATGCCCTTTGTTATTGTCGGTAAATAGCTTATTAGCTAATGTTTTCTTGTAATATGTAACCGACTTAAAATAAACTTTCTTGTATCTTGTAAGTTAAACAAAGACACATTTTGCAATCTATTTCTGCAAAAAGCTAAAACCCCTTCTTTGTTTGACTTGTCTGCAAAGTATACCAACCTTTTTTTTTAAAATAAGAAATTACAGTATTTTCAATATTTTTGGCTGCTGTTGTGAATTTTACTTATTTGAAAATGGAGATTAAAGAGGGCAGCTATTTTGAAATAAGAGTGAGGCTTATTTCAGCAGCTAGTGATAGGATGAAAAGCCCTGTAAATATATAATAATCAGTTAAGGAAACTAACACAGCTTTTACAATTGAGCAATAAGCACCTGAATGTCACAGATAGCATGAACTGTTTCAAGAGACATTATCAAATTTTTCAGAGGTGAGCAATGCAAGAACACGGTTAGATGCCACCTTACAATTACTGGTGGACAAAAAAGATGAAAGTGCTGAAAGGTATGCCAAGTTGCCAACATTTTTTTTTATTACCCAGTCTGTGCCAGATGCCTAAGGCATGTAAACTAATTTTCAGGCCTGCAAAAATCCAAAGATTGGTTTGCCAAGACATTTGTAAAAGAACTCGACTGAGGTCCACTCCACTGATAAACAAAAGCCTAAAATATTAAATTTGAATTTTTTTCACTTATCAGCCTTAAAACAGAAAGGTATGCAAAATATAAAGTAGAAATATACTTTGATTTTTAAAGTTTAAAGTTTAATTGGAAATCATGATTTTGTGCTAATCTTAGACTGATCCAGCAACAAATCTCACTTTTGGGTAATTTTTCGCAATCAAAATAATGGAAAAAAGGTGTGACTGAAAGAGCTGAAATTTTGCATGCAACTAATTGGTGTAGACCTACATCAACTTTAGAAGTTTAGTCTTGAAAAATTATTTCTAGTCCCGTCATGCAAAAAAAAGCTCAGTAGAGTCCCTTTAAGATTTTTTTATATATATATACACATAAGAGATAGTGATTTCATTTTTCTTGACCATTTAGCACTGCAGAGAGCGATGATGAACCGGATATTCAGTTACCAATTAATGTACCAGTTGTTAGAAGTAGCGGATCCCCGGCAGCATCACCAGTGAAGCGTCTTATCCCCAGCAGCTCACAGAGATCAAAGAAAAGAAAACGTAAACATGATAGCATGGATGCCACTGATGCAGGGTCAAAATATCATCGTAAGTAGAGAACTGTATATAGAGGATATTGAATGAGTGTGAGTTTAATACTGAATTTATTGGACTCATTAAATAGATTTTTATTATGCGAGCCTCTGGCGAGCATAATATTATTTTATTGCACAAGTTCAATAAAGTCAGTATTAAACTTAAACAACTTGATATTCTATTTATCACATACCAAAAATAAAATCCTTTTGAAGTGAAAAAAAGTAATAATGCCTACATTTAGCGCATCTATATAACGAAAATGTCGTCACTTCAAAATATATGCACAGCCGTGCAATACCATTTCTAAGGAGTTGTAAAACCGGTATGTTTGTGTGATAAGTGTTATAATTATACACTGTACAATAAAAGAACATGTGTTAGAGGGTTCTTTGGTTGTGGCATGTCTGTTGGCACAAGTTCATCTGTATTTTTTAAATAAAACAGAAACCTTCATGGCATTTAAAATGATTATTTTCACTGAGTAGCATTAAGATAGCCCTTCCTATTCAGGTTCATTAAATTGAAAATTAAGCTCAGTAAGCTTGAAGGTCTTTTCCTGTAAGAATAGCTTAAATACGGCCTTGACATTGACGGTGTTACTGTAAAACCTTCACACTGACAATAAGAATTTTACAGTTAAATTATCAACTGCCAAAGCTATTATTGTGTTTTTTATCTTTTAAGTTTTAGCTGGTTCACAAGTGTCATTTAATTTGGCATTTTACAAATGTTGCTAGTAAGAACAAATTTTCGGATAGGAAATCAAAGCAACATAGATATTAAATTTTAAAAAAAGCATCAATAGAAAATGCCTTAATAGCAATACAAATCCTTTTCATTTATAGGAATTCCACCAATGAAACACCAGAAATCCTCCAATGGACAGATTTCTGAATCTGAATTCTAGGATTTCAGTGGTGGCGATATTGAAATCCTGTATTAAATCTGCAAACAAAAATCGTAAATACATATATAGAAACATGTAGTGAATTTCTTCCAAAAGCAAAAATTCTTAAGATATAATTTCCATTTGTATTATTTTAATTAATGAGGTCAACTTTCTGTTATAGATACTACTTATATCATGAAGTTATTTGACCGAAGCGTTGATCTAGCACAGTTTAATGAAAACACACCACTATATCCCATTGCACGAGCATGGATGAAGGATAATTCTGCCACCGACGAGGCGGAGTCTTCACAAGGAGAAAGTAGTGCCGATGAAAAGGTTTGAAACGGAACAATTTTTTTCAATTAGTTTTCAACCTAATATAGGCTATGTATGATAGCAAATACATTTATTGATGCATGTAGTTATATAACAGTTTTAACTTTAATCCAAAAATGAAAAAAAAGCTTTAACCATTAAATATAATAACAAAATATGATAACAAAAATCATATTTTGTATGTTTTGCATTGAAAATCACTTTAAAGTTATCTTCAAAAAAATATTATGATATTCATTGCACAACACAAAAAAGGATATATATGAGTTATTACTTTCTAAGTGGCTTTATCTTGTTCAAGCCTCAGTCTGCTGACGCAAACTGATTCTACCAATGCTACCACTGGAGGGTTGACTGCAAAACTGTTGTATGTCTTTCTATTAGGGATGGCAACGAGTAACCGGTTAACCGAGTACTCGATCGAACGTCCGAATATCGGTTAACAAAATTGATATTCGATTACTCGAAAAAAATATTTAATTTCTACTTTTTTGCGATTTAGAAAGATTAGTTCAGAAATTCGGAAATGTACACGTATCTGTATAAATACTTGTTAAGTGCAATCAAAACATCCTTGCAGAGGTGTGAAAATGTTATCGCAAGTTTAACAAGGCGATCAGCAGTTCGATTAAACACAGTCCTGTGTCGTTTACGTCATTCGGCCTCTTATGATATTTAATCACCTTTAAATATTAGACAGTTTGTAGCCGAAACTTGTTAATTATAAAAACGTAAATATATACGGAATTTTAGTTGTAATTTTGTATTTTGCTACGAGCAGCGATAGAAGAATATATTATTATATACCTACACATACTAATAAATATCTCACGAGACCGAAGGTCGAGCGCAATATCAATTTTCCAACATTGCGAGTAGGAAAATGCATATGCTACAACATAATTTTCCTTTTATTATATACCTTTTCGTTTGAATTATAAATGATTTTCATTATACTACACTTCTATAAGAAATTTCAGAAAATGAAACGTAGCTGTCAAGAAATAAATTTATGACCGACGGATGAATACGTAATTTTTGCAAAACCGGCCACGCCTTTTATAATTTTGGTTTCCGTTTCCAATACACAGCTAAGTTGGAACCAACGTCAAAAGTAGTCCGTCACTTCCATATATGGTACAGTATTTGTCACTAACATAATATGGAATTTTCTAACTGTTGAAGCGTGTTTGCGCTTCAAGTTCATCCTGTATTTTAGGGAGAAAATGTGTAGGTATATAATAAATGCTGTCATTGACATTTCTTATGTTTATATTTTTATATGTATTTCTTGCAGTCCTATTTATAGTTACGAATTCTATGAATTAAAATAGAAAACGAAAGTAGCATGCAGACGGTGTTGATATTGTGTGATAAAACTTAAAGATCATTGGAAATCATCCGAGTAACCGAGTACTCGATCGGAAAAATGACCGAGTACTCGAGTATTGATTTTGGTATTCGTTGCCATCCCTACTTTCTATATTTCATAAAAGTCACTGAAGTTTTGCAGTCAACCTTCGCAATGTCTTTCTTTATTTCATAAAAGTTACTGAAGTTTTGCAGTCAACCTTTGCACTGCAGAACAAGTTCATCCAGCACATCCATGCTATGCACTGTTCATTATTAGTCTGTACATTTTTGGAACTATATCCCTAAAAATGTTGAATGGGATAGGCCAGATTTAAGAATGGACAAGTCTATTTAAGATACTAAGCATGGTAGGGGGGTAAACAAACTTGTAAATCACATCTAAACTTCTACAATTCAGGATGACCCAACAAATGTGTTCAAGATGCCGACACCAATCAAGCTGAAGTTTGAACGAGGAGTTGGTTACCAAGACACGAGAATACCACCACCTATCTTGTCCAATGATGCACCGTTAGATATTCACAAGGTATAGTTTAATGTATGATTTCTTGATGAATTATTCAGTAAGATATACATTTATGCACAGTATGCCTTAGAAACAAATTAGTTTTTACTTCTTTAGCAAGGGCAAATATGACTTTAATAATGTTCCCATAATGGTTTTAGAGAATGTTAAATTTAAAATGCTGGACACCCGAAGAAAGTAGCGATAAATGTGAAATGATTTTTCATAAAAGTAGCAAAATGTAAACAAAGTAGTATTTTGACTTCAGTACAAAATGCTTATTCACTATGGCTGTACTAATTTCCCAAAAGTAATAGATGAAATAGATGGTTTTGCTTATTGGCAAATGAGTAACTTTTTGGATACTCTGAAAGTACACAAAAATTAAAAAGCTTTTGAGAAATAAAAATAAAAGCATTTTTTAGGCATAATAGGCCTTTCACCCAATGATCAGGAAAAAAATAACGGATCTGTACTTGACTAGAATATAAACCAGGTTAGGTAGCCGGTATGTGCAGTTTGACATGGTTTTAAAAGTAATGGATGCTTTATTATGGGTATCATTATATTGAAATTATTCAAACTTACATTGATCAGGTACAAGTTCAAAGTCCATTATAGAAATTTAGCAAGTTATGGGTTGAAAGAGAGTCTTTGGAATGTATATATTTTTTATTTTTGTCAGTAATTTAGGTTAATAAGTGGTCAATGGCATAAATGAAAAAGTGACAGATTTTCAATTTATAAAATCATTATTTGTAATTATAAGTGGTTCTTAAACATGTTTAGCTTTAATTTAATTTTTACCCAAAACCAGATTTTGTACTTATCCAGTATATCCTAAAAAGTGATATATGTAATTATATTTCACTGCTTATATCCGGTATTTAATTGTATAAACATTGGTATATCAGAAGAATTAAGAAGAAAACTTCAGAAACAATTGTCATACTGTGAAAATTTACTTTTGTTGTATGTTTATTAGTCCCCTACCGGTTTAACCGGAGGGGACTTTAGGTTAACCCTCCGTCCGTCTGTCCGTCTGTCTGTCTGTCCGTCTGTCTGTCTGTCAGTCAGTCCGTCAGTCCGTCCGTCCACAAAACTGGATCCCGCGATAACGCAAAAAGTACTGAAAATATTTTTATGAAACTTGATATATGGATAGATGGCAGTATGGAGATTATGCACGTCTTTTTTTTTCTTCCTATGTTGAAAATTCTGGTTGCTATGGCAACAAATAGTCTGAAAATATGGCAAATTTAACACATAAACTGGATCCGTGATAACTCAAAAAGTAGTGAAAATATTTTTTATGAAACTTGAAATATGGTAGATGGCAGTCTGGAGATTATGCACATATTTTTCTTTTCTTCCTATGTTGAAAATTCTGGTTGCTATGGCAACAAATAGCCTGAATTTCAAGATTTCTGATTTAAATTTTTCAGCTTTTTCACTATATGTTCTTTATTTCTTAAGGTGTTTACTTCAAACTTTAAATATAAGTTTCTGGTCATCAACCACATCATATGTGACAAGGTTTATAACTCTAGCACAAAAAATATCAGTATTACCTCCCTTGAACTTAGATTTTTTAGGGGAAAAAATGTTGTCTTTTTAAATAACTTCTTTATTTCCTAATGTATCTACTTCAAACTTCATATATATGTTTCTTATTATCACTCGACATTTTTGAGAAGGTTAAATACTCTAGCAAGACTATTTCCAGAATTATGTCCCCCTTGAACTTAGATTTTTTTCGAGAAACTGGTATTTTCACTCCAACTTCTTCATTCCTTATAGGATTTACTTTAAAATCCCACATTGTAATAATATGACAAGGTTGTATAAACATAATTTCCTTACTAAGCATGGAAACTTAACACATTACTGTGATATAGACAAACTTATTTTATTATGTTTTGTGGTTGATATTTTCAAATACAGACTTCATCCTCAAATTCATTATAAATGGCAATACACAGGAGTGTATGACAATTAAAGAACTTTTTGAGGGACCGGTAGGGGACTACTGTATTGCCCGCAATACTATCAAATGCTTGTTCAAACTACTTGCCCCTCTCCACTGTTGTTTTGAATCCTGCCAGGAATTTTGCATTCTTTCATGTGAGGGAGCTATCTAGTTTGCTCACGAATCGTCAGTGGTTCTGCACAGGAGCCTGTGGGTGCATGCATGAAATAATGCATGGAAGGGCACCTGAGGTCTTCAACAGTTAAGCTGGAAACTCTCCATATGACTTATACTGTGTTGGTGTATACTTTACACTGTGTAAAACCCAGCCCCACATACCAAAAGAAAAATGTTTATTGAACTTGTTGTATTTTTAGCTCACCTGTCACAAAGTGACAGGGTGAGCTTTTGTGATCGCTTTTCGTCCGGCGTCCGTCCGTCCGTCCGTCGTCCGTCCGTAAACTTTTGCTTTAAATGACATCTCCTCATAAACCACTGAGCCAATTTCATCCAAACTTCACAGGAATGTTCCTTTGGTGGTCACCTTTAAAAATTGTTCAAAGAATTTAATTCCATGCAGAACTCTGGTTGCCATGGCAACCGAAAGAAAAATCTTTAAATATCTTCTTTTAAACAACCCTAAGAGCTAGAGCTTAGATATTTGGCATGAAACATCTTCTAATGAGTGTCTACCAAGTTTGTTCAAATAAAAGCCCTGGGGTCAAAATTGGCCCCGCCCCCGGGGGGTCATTGATTTTCCCTATATGCATATAGTAAAAACTTAAAAGATCTTCTTTTAAAGAACTGTAAGAGCTAGAGCTAAGATTTTTGGCATGGAACATTTTCTAGTGAGTGTCTACCAAGTTTGTTCAAATAAAAGCCCTGGGTCAAAATTGGCCCCTCCCCGGGGGTCATTGATTTTCCCTATATGCATATAGTAAACACTTAAAAAATCTTCCTTTAAAGAACTGTAAGAGCTAGAGCTTAGATATTTGGCATGAAACATCTTCTAGTGAATGTCTACCAAGTTTGTTCAAATAAAAGCCCTGGGGTCAAAATTGGCCCCGCCCCAGGGGGTCATTGATTTTCCCTATATGCATAAAGTAAAAACTTAAAAAATCTTCTTTTAAAGAACCCAAAGAGCTAGAGCTTAGATATTTGGCATGAAACATCTTCTAGTGAATGTCTACCAAGTTTGTTCAAATAAAAGCCCTGGGGTGAAAATTGGCCCCGCCCTGGGGGGTAATTGATTTTCCCTATATGCATATAGTTTAAACTTAAAAAATCTTCTTTTAAAGAACCGTAAGAGCTAGAGCTTAGATATTTGGCATAAAACATCTTCTAGTAAATGTCTACCAAGTTTGTTCAAATAAAAGCCCTGGGGTCAAAATTGGCCCCGCCCCAGGGGTCATTGATTTTCCCTATATGCATATAGTAAAAACTTAAAAAATCTTCTTTTAAAGAACTGTAAGAGCTAAAGCTTATATATTTGGCATAAAACATCTTCTAGTGAATGTCTACCAAGTTTGTTCAAATAAAACCCCTGGGGTCCAAATTGGCCCCTCCCCAGGGGTCATTGATTTTCCTTATATGCATATAGTAAAAACTTATAAAATCTTCTTTTAAAGAACCCAAAGAGCTAGAGCTAAGATATTTAGCATGAGACATGTTCTAATGGGTGTCTACCAAGTATGTTCAAATAAAAGCCCTGGGGTCAAAACTGGCCCCGCCCCGGGGTCATTGATTTTCCTTATATACATAGCAAAAACTTAAAAATCTTCTTTGAAAAAACCCAAATAACTAGAGTTTAGATATTAAGCATGCAACATCTTTAAGTAAATATCTACAAAGTTTGTTCAAATAAAAGCCCAGGGGTCAAAACTGGCCCTGCCCGAGGGGTGTCATTGTTTTTTACTCTATGTGTATAGTAAAAACTTAAAAAATCTTCTTTTAAAAAACCCAATGAGCTAGAACTTAGATGTTTTGCATGAAACATCTTCTTATGGGTGTCTACCAAGTCTGTTCAAATAAACAAATAAAAGCCCTTGGGTAAAAATTGGGCCGGGGGGGGGGGGGGGGCTATATACAGGTGAGCGACCTCAGGGCCATCATGGCCCTCTTGTTTTTTTAAACCCTAATCTGGCCTTGTACATATGTATATTGTAATTAAAATTATTTACGTTCTTTAAAGATCAGAACTGATACAAACAAATGATGGCCTAATGATCTCCCTTTATCTGATTCCGGGATCTTTCTTTATTGAATTTTCATAAAAATGATGAAGGAAAATATCTATGCTTGGAGAAAATTAGTGTGGAATTTCTTTATCACAGGATCCCGACCTAGGCCCAGCACCAGAAGAACTTTTATTACGTCACATGGCACGATGGAAGAATATCCGACAGTCGTGGATTAACGCAGCGCGAATAAATGAACTCAAATATAACAATAGTATAGTGATACTGAAAGACATGTTTGAGAGGAACTTACAGTCGCAAGAATCATCCCAGGAATAATCAGTGTATTGTGTAGTGACGTACAACATGTATGAAAGTTATAGAAAAAAAATAAGGCATGTTTATTTCAGTAAGCATTCATTTCTTAACTCCTTACAAACTTCAGTACAGGATAAGCATCTTAGCTATTGCAAATAAGCATGTTTTATTACATAAACATTGTGAATGGTACACATAGCCATTTTGAATGTTATTACACAATCTATATGTTCTCTTACATGAAAGAAATGGTAGCAGTTTTAGCAACTGCTCTTAGCCATGTGTTCATATGGTCTAAAAGTTAAAATGGTTAAACAGTGCAATATGAATTAAAATCATTACATATTTTGACATGTCTTATAAAATCACTATTTTAAGACAGTTTCAAGATAAATCATGTGATGTTAAGAATGTCAAGAAGCCTGATAATGTTTTACATTATCATCTTATCATTATATTAGTTTAAACATATTTTATGTTTATGTTATCATTATATTGATGTTCCATCAACTTTATGGTTTATGGATTTTGTACTTGGATGTTTTTTCTGAGCCAGAATGAAATTTATGGTTTAAGTTAATAGGTTTATATTGTTTGTTAACAATTTTTGTCAGTGAGCTTTGTTTTGTAATCAATTTTGATCATTTTACTTAATTTCTGAAATACATAACAATATAGCAATGTATTAAAGATATTTGTACATTTGTATATACATGTATTTAAATAAAGCAATGAATGAAAACCAGTTTTGAATTACACTTGAAAGAAAGTGTTTTGAGCATATAAAATTTATGTATGACAATATCTGTACCATTTATCTATTAAATTCATAGGATAGTTTGTGCATCACATGACACAATGGATATTAAGAGCTTGTACACCACTTGCCTGAGAGCTTTAATTATAAAAATTGCCATACACTTGTTGATCTCATAAGAATGAATTTGTTTAATTCTTAGTTTGCTGACATCAATTGATTCTCCTTAGCTACCTGGGTCTTGATCATGGTCTGCATCGTTCACTATTCAGTCAATACATATTTTGCCTAAAATAATGAATGGTTTTGTTTTGATTAAAAGATGAGCAAGTCTGTTTAAGATTTTGTAATTTAATTATTTTTTTATGGGACGGGTTTTACAGGCATACTCACCAAAAG